>NW_004440189.1:519851-541457 GCF_000330505.1 Entamoeba invadens IP1
GTCTCGCATGACGATACGGAGAGGGGTTCCTTGTGTTTTCCGGAGATGTGTGGGTAAACACTCACAACCTCTTCTAGGAGTATCACAACAGTACCAAACGAGTACCATAATGGTATCGCTAAATCTGGATGTTTGTCTGCAATCAGTGAGAGTGCGTGTAGTGCATCGACCCTCTTCTCAACATCTGCCAAGTCGGCTATGAGTTGACAAGTGTTTGGAGGTAACCCCGGAAGATTAAAATTGTTTTGCGCAGCTGGTGGGGTTTCTTGCTTGGGCTGTACCTTTTCGACTTTTGGAGATTGTACTTTCTCTTGTTTTTCTTGTGCTGGGGATTGGGGTTGAGGTGTCGATTCTTTGTTTCGTTGTCTTTTTGGGGGTTTCGCGCTTAAAGGGGGGAACATCGGATTCACTGACATTTGGTTTATTAAGTTTTTTTCTCACAATTTTTTTGAAAATGATATTTTAATTATATATTAATTATAATATAATATATAAAAACATCCTTGCATTTTATTTCAATTCTATAGAAACTATAATTAAAAAACCATTATAACAATTATAATTAAAAAAATTATAATTGTTAGTTGAAAATAAAAATTAATTATAATATAGTTGATTATCATAAATAAATTTGTAATTATTTTGAATCATAAAAAACCAAATATAAACAACTAAATGATTTGTTTCTTAATAATTAATAAATTTTATAATATTTTATTATATATAATTATTTTAAATACCAAATGTTATAATATAATTAACTAATAAAATATAATGATAAATTATTATAGATAATATATAATATTTATTATAAACATTTAGATTTATAAGTGTGATTATATTATAGTTATTTATTATGAATTAATAATACTTACCTTACAATATCAATAATTTAATCTGTATGTGGCAGAACGAATGAACATATAACAGTCAAAAATACTCAGTAATAACAATTTCAGGATGCGTCCAGTGTTTCAAAATTCATAAAAGAGTTGGTTGGTCTCGGTGAGTTCCTCGGAATGGATCAGTCTGGAACACTTCTCGAGCCTTGGTATGTGCGCCGACTTCATCTCTTCCTCTGTGTGGAGTACTTGCGAACAAATCCAGTTGAAATCATTCTCAACGCTTTTCTGCGCCTCTTCAAACTTCCTCTCCTCTTCCTTCACAAACTCACGAATTCGCTCCTCTTTCTCTTTGTACAGTTGGTCAGTCTTTTTACGCTTGACATCGAGGAGTTCCAGTTTCATGTTTCTGTCGATCTTGTGCTTTGCAAAGTCAGTGATAGGGATGTTTGGTAGCGCGATTTGATACGTCTCGTTGTATTGAAGATCGGCTTGACACGTAAATTTAGGGATGAACACATCGTTGTTACTGAAGCAGACGCCGACCACTTTATTGCAAAGCAAACACTTATAAACCGCGTGGTTTCTCCCACCCTCCTCAACCAGTACAAATTCTCTGTACTTCACTCTGACTATTCCATGTGCAGACGATTCCTCGACTTCGATTTCCTTTGGTGGTTCACTCCTTGCGGGTTCTTCGGTCAGTATAAACCTTACATTCCCGCAACAACACGCATGTTCCGTTTTGATGTCCATAGGAGAAATCGTCTTTCGGATCCCCAGCATTCTTTTCTATTAATATTTTCGTTCCACTAACCCTTCTGTTTCTTTTCAGCAATCGTTCAAGGTATTTTTACCTTTTTATAATTGCCAACCCAAATGTTTTGTAATAATAATTACCATTCTTTATAGTTTATAATTCTATTCAAACCCCAAATGTTATAATTTTTAGTAAAATGTTAAATTGATATAGTTTTATAGAAAAATAAACCCAAAGTAAATCAACAAAAAAACATAATAACATACATTCAATTTACAAGATGAGTTTTAAACGCCAGCAAGCTTCTGAAGCTTTTCGAATTTCTTTACTTTCTTCCCATTGTTGAGAGCTTGTTTTCTTGATTTGGGGGATAGGAATACAGAGAAATCGGAAACAGAAGGATGTCCAAGAATTTGTTGTATTTTGTTCATCTTTCTCTGTGAAGTCTTAGCGCGTGTGATTTTCATGATATCGCCCGCGTTTATCCTTTCACCCATTTTTTGCTTCAAAATATCACTTTTGACGATCCCCTTCCCATTGTCATAGGCCTCTTGTTGGGTGGAGGGGACAAGAAACGACGATATCTTTTCTATTGAATTTCTCCGCCCAGTTAATTTCGCCAATTTTTGTGACCGGACATTCATTATTTGAAGTTTTTGTAGCAACACTTCTGTATCTTTTAACACCTCAGCACTGTCCTCTTTTTCTTCTGTTAATGAAAGGGGATGGGGAGGGTACTCATCTTCAATGGGAAGACATGGGGAGGAGTTGTACAATAACTCGGTATCTGAGGAATCGTTTCCCCACCCTTCTGCAGCGTATCGAATCGATACACTTGAGTCACTTGTGTCCTCTAAAAAGTCATTCATCTGGAAGTTTTGGCTCAACAAGTCCTCTGTTGTTGTGTCTTCACTGATGCTGGAACATACACACTCACACATAAAAGTCTGTTTTGATTTATTCTGAAACTTTAAATTGGCCATTTACAACCAAAATAAATCACACGATTTTTTCGTTGCATTCTACAGTGTGCGATTTAATTGGAATTATTTTTTTCGATTATTTTTTTATACGTGTTGCTTGTCATCACCTTTTTTCAACATTGAAAAATGTGTCAACAAAACAATACTTTTATTAGATAAAATTAAGAAATAATAAAAATAATAATAATATGGTAAAAAAGGGGATATATTGCCGATTTGGTTTGTTTTAAAAAAGAAATTTGAATTGCATTTAAAAAGGGGTTTCTTTTTACAAGCTTGTTTTGTTAGTATCTCTATAGTTTAACAAAATCATCACAATACATGGACTTGCAATTATGACCTTGTTTTTTAAGTGACATTGGAAAGTCCTATTATTTTGGTGTCAAAATACTTAAATATTAAAAAGAAAAACTCGACTTACATACATTGATTCGCAAAACCAAAAGACGATCTTTTGATAAGCTAAAAGTAAATGGGTTGACTTTTCTGTTTTGTGTATTTTACAATGAGCAAAATTGGTTCTTAATTTAAAATATTAATTAAATCTAATAATCTAATACCATTTAAATAGTTTATTTTTTTATTAGTGTTGTTTTGACAGTTTTATTATTGAGACGATCTTTTATAAATCAATAATAACGCATTCGTAGCTGTTTATTACCATTTTTTTACGTAGTTAATTATTAATAAAGAAAATTTAATTATTTTTACTTATTTGAATAAATTATTTGTTATGTCTGATGACGTTATAACGAAAAGAAAAAAAAACAACTTTGGATTTAAATGTTTTTTTTGAGAATAATTATCCCCGAAAAATGCAGGAGTATTGTTTGTTTTTTTAAATAGATAAAAATGTTTGAATAAAAGTACACTTTATTTATTTCGAGAAAACATTACCACTTTATATCACAAAAAATTCCTTCAAAGAAAAAAATTCACAGCAGTAAAAGTCAGTTAAATTGAAGTTCCCAAATAAAAATTCAAATAACTGCTTCAAGTTATTTACAGATTAATTTATCACTACAGTTTTATTTGGTTGTTTTTGTCTTGTAAATAGTTAAATTTTTCTGTTTTTTTCAATTTTTATCGATTTTAAATATATTTAATCCTAAAAATGCAATAATTATCTAGTAAAATAAAGGAATTTCTCTTCTAATTAACGAAAATTGTCTTTTTATTTTTGAAAATTATCCAAAATATCATAAATTATCCCAATTCAATCCAATTATTTACAATTAATTGTAATTATCTAGACATAATAGATAATTATCTTAAATTATTAAATTTTATCAACAATATTATTCAACATTATCTTTATTAAAATGTAATTATCCACATTTTATTTAAATCAAAAATAAAAACAACAAAAATGTTTATTGATAACATTTTTTTATAATTTAAAAATTAATTATTTAAATTGACAGGATATTTTCAATAATAAAAATATCATTCGAAATATCAAAAAGAAACCAACTTATAAATTATCTCGACTAAAAACTTTCTGCCACACCGTATTTCTGCAACGCTCTAACGAGGCTACAACATCTGAGGTTTCAATTGAAGTGAACGCATTACTAAGTTTTTCCAGTAAAGATTCAAGTGTTGTCCATGTACGTATTTCTCGTTCTGCTCTTCGTTTCCAAATTCCAAATATATTTTCTATGGGATTTAACTCTGGCGAGTATGCGGCGTTAAACACTACACAATGACGAGTGCCAATAACAAGTTCCTCGATGTCGTTGTATATTCCACAGTTATCACACCAAAAAACAACGCGAACGTTTCTCTGATCATAATATTGCATGAGTCTTTTAAAATAAGTGTTGAATAAAGACTTTTCGTTAATTCCATTAACAATATCACAATAACTCATTCCGTTTACATCTATTGCACATACACTTGTCAATCGAAGCCCCCTTTTACTTTTTGTTATAAAGCACTTCTTTCCACGGTCACTCCATCCGTACGCACTCGTCGTAGCTATCCTCCATGAAGTTTTCGTCCAAACACACCCACGAGTATTCCTCGCACATTCTTGCATACAATTTTTGAATGGCAGTTATTCTTTTGTCTTTGTTTACTTCCGAGTTCGATTCAGCACCTCTTGTAGTCTCTCTTTTAAAACTCAATATCGGAAGTTCTCTGTCTTCATCAACACCAGTTTTTCCTCTCATAAAATTTGTAATAGACGTAATAGATGGAACGATCTTGTTTTTCTCTCCCATATTTTCTTTGTATATTCCCACAATAATTTCCGGGTGCTCAACAATTTCTTTAAACGTTTCTTTTTAAATTTCTACAATGTCTTCTTAAATTTACAATGTCATCCATTACCATCATTCCCTTTATGTATTCTCTCATCTGATGCACCTTTGTCGTAGAGTCATTCTCCAAAAGTCTTCCTACCAATACTTGATATGGAGTCACACGACTTTTTTATTATAATGGTTCTTTGGCAATATACTATCTCCCTTTCTTAACTTGGTCAACAATGACTTACAATTGTCGTTTGGAATCCCACATTTGGAGGCGTATTCGCCTAGTTGCCATTCGTCTCCATTTTTTCTCCAAAATGCGATTAGCCTTTTTTTCGCCTCTAATGTAATTCTGATATACGGTTTTCTAGGTTTGGTAATACTCGTTGACAATGGAGTGGGTCCCTCTCTGATCATTTTTGGTCTTCCTCGTTTTTTGGGGGGCGGCATTGGTACAATAAATTGAACCGAGGTTGTACTTGTTGGAGGATTACCAGGAAGTGGTTCTGGTGCGCTATCTATAAAGTGTTCTCTAACAACAGGTTCTCTTGCGTCTATGTAAACCATAGCCGAGTTACTCATTTTATTTTTAATAAATAGTTGGTTTTTTTAAAAAGAATGCTTTGTTTTTATTTTTGATTTAAATAAAATGTGGATAATTACATTTTAATAAAGATAATGTTGAATAATATTGTTGATAAAATTTAATAATTTAAGATAATTATCTATTATGTCTAGATAATTACAATTAATTGTAAATAATTGGATTGAATTGGGATAATTTATGATATTTTGGATAATTTTCAAAAATAAAAAGACAATTTTCGTTAATTAGAAGAGAAATTCCTTTATTTTACTAGATAATTATTGCATTTTTAGGATTAAATATATTTAAAATCGATAAAAATTGAAAAAAACAGAAAAATTTAACTATTTACAAGACAAAAACAACCAAATAAAACTGTATTTTGTTTAAATTAAAAATAAAACTATACATAAATTAAAATATATATTTAATTTTTATAATCAAAAAATAGTTTAAAATATTATATTATTAAAATTAAAATTATAATAATAAAATATTATTATTATTAAAAAATTAAATATTTTTGAAATAAAATATTTTCATAAAAAATTTTAAAGTCTGTCTAAAAATGTTGTTTGCTTGTAAAAAGTTGTCCATTTGACAAAATTTTACATAAAATGAGTCTAAAAATATGGGAATTAGGAAAAAGGTTGAAACCCTGGTAAAAATTATGAAACAATGTTTTGGGAGGTTTTGGATTGTTTCCCGAAAGGTTCCAATTTTTCAAATGATCTAAAAATGCCCGGACAAAGTTTTTCGACTGACCATAATTACTTTTTCTCAAAGGTTTTTAAAATCACGATGCTAATTACCCACATCACCATTTAATAACCAAAATGTTCATTTTCTCTTATAAATTCTTACGTTATAATACCACATTTTCAGCAATAATTATTTTGGAAACGCCTGCTTTTTCTTTTATTTATAGTATAATTTCCATATATAATAGTTATTAATAATAATAATAAATGATAAATGAATTAAGTTGTTATAAATTAATAACACTCTATGAAAACATAGAAAAAGTTATTTTTGGTAATAACTTTTTGTAATAATATAATTACAACACAATCATTATCATACAACTACAACCGTTTCAATTATTGGCAACATAAAGTTATATTCTTGTTATGTTGTTTATTTAACCATTTTTAAATTTTCGAGCTCAGCATATCGAGCAAGACGAATTTCAACAATTTGGCCGATTCATTATTTTATGTTCAGACACTGAATGAAACAACAGAAAAAAAGGTGTATAATATTATTAACACAAATATAAATTTGACTGTTTAAAGATAAATAAACAACAATACAATTCAAAAACAAACATTGTATATTATTAATAATTGGAGAAAAAGTTCAACACTTAATTATTGCATCGAAGTTTTAGGCTTGTTGTCTTCAACTTATAAATCTTAAGATACATTAATTTTGATACATGTAATTAAGATTTAATATGATAAATAATACATATTTTTTTGTAATTTAAAAATACCCAAAATAGAATAATAATATTTAATAATTAATTTAATTAAAAATAAAATATTATTAGAAATTACATTTAATAATCTAAAGTCATTCTTTAAACCGTGCAACTTTTACGTGTCAGTGCAACTTTGTTTATAGTATAATTATAGTAAAAAAATTATATATTTTTTAGAAACAAAACAAGAAAACACAAACAAATTTCTTTAAAACTATTACTCTAATTAATATACTATAACTAAATTATAACTAAAGTTGCACAATTTTTCTCAATTAGTTTTTTGGGTTGCACCGTTCAGTCTCGTGTTTATCAAAATTTTGCAGCGAAAAAGTCTTTGAATCACACGAATCGGCTTGTCTCATTATTTTCTTATTATAAAGAGATGTTTAACATTTGCGCTATCCACAATCGATATACAACACTGTTTGATTCGTTCTGTATAACAATTGGAATTCTGGAATTTTAATGTTTTTTATTGGAACAAGCAGTTGAACTTATCATTTAAATATCGAGTTATATTTTATGTTGATTTATAACCTAATTCTATTTTTGTTATTGTTTTTGTTATTGTTGAAAAATAGAGTTTCCCCTTTGTTGTGAGTAAAAAACAAAGAAAAAATAAAGTTGCACACTTATTCGGAATGACTTTATGTTTATCCAAAAGCATGTTTCTATCTTTAAAAAAATAACTCAATTTAAAGCCTTATTTGTTGTTGTAAATTATGTAAATATTTTAAATGACAAATTGAATAGATAATGTTTTTAACTTTATTGACCACTACCAAATTATTAATTTAATATATTATTATCAAATTGTACTAATGAAATAAAAAATATTAATTATATTAAATAATTAATTTAATTAAAAAATTAAATTATATAGTCGGGTGATAAAGGGGGTTAATTTGGGACAGAAGTAGTTAATTTGAGTAAAAAATTATAAAATATAATTTCTTTAACTATAAAAGTATTAGAAGGGTTTTTTCAATTAACTTCTTTGAAAATAATAAAAGAAAACCATAACTTTCTATTTTTGATATTATTCAATCTTTGAAAACAATAAAAGAAGAAGAGAAAGGAACCCTTGATGAAACAACCACAGGCAATCAACATAAAAAAGCAATTCAAATACAAGATACCAGTTTAAAAACTGTATTTCAATATATTCATGATGTATATGGTTAAAATGCCAGAGTTTAATGAATTAACAACAGTGTCAATTTTTGAAAGTGTCAGGGAATCACTGAAAAATCATCATTTGTTAAAATCTTTCAATCTTTCGTTGTTGAACCATTCCCATTGAGAAAGGAAAAGAGAAAGACCATTTTAACATTAAAACAATTGGAGTTGAAGAAGAGCAGAAAAGAAATGAAACAAAGGAAAAAACAAAGGAAAAATTCTTTAACAAAACAAGTTTCAGACAAACCATAAAAAGTGCTGCGTTTTAGACTTCCACATTTCTCTAAGTGAACAAATTGAGGTGTTTTTGTTTATTTTTGAAATAGAAATTTATAATTATTCAATTTATAATCATATTAAATAAAAAACGATAATTTATATTATTATTTTAATTTTATGTTTATTTTGACCTTAAAATAGATTTTTTAAAAATTATAGTTTCAAAATTATATTTATCAAAATTAACTACCTTTGTCCCTTTTTAATGCTATTTATCCCCCTACTATACACACTAATAAATAATAACAAACAATAATAAAAAAATACAATATAACTGTTAATAAATATCACAAAGACAACATCCCGATTATTTGCACAACAAAATAATAAAAACAAAAAGAACTAAAAATATTGAAACAGGTGTTATAAGAGTAATAAATAAGGAATTATCCCAATATAAAAGTACTAATGAAGTTAATCCTCATAATTAAACCAAGAAACTCTAAAGGTAAAATGTCAGGGGAGGACGACATCACATCATTATTAGAACAAATTAAAAAAACAAAGGACAACATAATTGAGAGGCGCACGGTTGTCGAGAATGAGTTAAAGAAATACAAAGAGTGTCGTATACAGTCCCAGAAGTCGTTAGACGAGTGGGTTGTAACATCGCCTTCAAAGCTTGTTGAAGAGAAGATGATGCCTCCAGAGGAGCAGTACAAGATGCCGCCATCTTTTGTGGTGTTAAAGCGTGTAGTTCAAGGCAGAGATTGGCACTATGGTCGTTCGGAATTGAAAGAGCAGAAGGGGGTTGTCTTTTCTGCGAAAATGAATGGGAGTATAACAGTGAGGTGGGACGATGGGGAGAAGACGCATTGTCGTTGGGGCCAAGATGGCTTTTATGACGTTTTAGTTGTTCCACCCAACTTTGACCAGACGCCAATCCCGATGAGTCAACAAGCCGGTAAGCCACTTAGTTTCATAGTTGGAAGAAGAATTAAAAGAGGACGCGATTGGAAATGGAGTGATCAAGATGGTGGAAATGGGAAACTTGGGTATGCTATAGCCAGTGCTGGAAATGGGTGGATATGTGTGAGATGGGACACTGGTAATGTGAACCAATACCGATGGGGAAATGAAAACTGCTATGATGTCGAGGTGGTATATTAATTCCTTCCATTTGTTATATTTCATATAGTTTAATTATACTATAAGTACTTTCTTGATAGTTAAGACCACTCTTTTTATTTTTTGATACTTTTCATCTTTATTAATAATATAAATAAAGATCCGAAAAATTGAAAACTTTTTCAGTCAATTATACAGTTTTTTTAGGGTTTATAAGCAAAAAAATGGACCATAAGAAATGGAAGTCTTTGCAGTACGCCACTTGGTGAGTGGGAACGATATCGTTGATAAAACCGTAATTGTCACAGCAACAAACATGACGATGGTGGAAGGCGGCCAGAAGATTGTGTATGAACACGGTGATATCGCAAATGTAGTGTTAATTGATGAAGAAACAATTGGGATGAAAATTAAGAACAAAAATTGCTTTTTGTTTTGCTTTGATGGGGCTGAGAAACTTGTTGGGCTATTGAATAATTTGAATTGATGATTTTGTTTTGCTTAGTCATTTTGAAATGTCTTCGATGAATCTTAGTACCACCAAAATATAGTATAATTCTTATTTAATAAGAATTTGAAGACCAAAAATGTTTTGAAGTGTCATCTTGAATGTTACAAAACACTAAAAAAGCAAAAAAATGTGGGCGGTGCTGTTAGGCATTTTTGGTGTCATTTTTGTCCTAATCGGTGTGTTTTTGTTCATATATTCCAACCCACTAAGAACGAAGTGGTATATAACAGCATTCACTTCTGTTGGTCTTTTTTTGGCTTTTAGTATTTTGGGTATTATTCCCGTCGACATCACATCTGTTTGTTTCAATTTTTTAATTTCTCTGCATTTCATTCATAGTTTCTTTAATAAGTCCAAATGCTTATAAATAGAGAACATGTGACATCAACCAAAAACCTGGGTGCCAAGAGTCATGGATTTATGTGGACAACGATGTGTTACAAATCATGTGGACGGTCATCTACTGGCTATCATTTGTAGTGATGTGGACTGTTATCCCATACTTCATGTCATATCCATTTGCTGGGGACTTTACTGTGCTTGAGAGATGCCGTACTGCAATTAGGCGCAATGTGATCTTTTATTTAATAGTTGGAGCTGTTGGTGTGGTATTTCTAGCCATCTATCTAATTTTCACGCGAGACTCTAATTGGTACGGTGTGTGCATTGCCGCATCAAACGCTTATGGTTTGCTCATGATGATCTTTTTACTTGGGAATGGTGTTGTGGATGTGCCATATAAATTGATTAAGCGGGTGACCCTCACCAAATTATTGAAATGTACATTACTCGACGTTTATCATTATAACAAAAAGTTTGAAGAAGCCAAGTCCGAGTTACTTGGATACGTATCACAAGTCAAAGCGTACAACAATCGCATTAGTGAAAGTGATCCATTGCGCAAGTATGTTAATGTCTTAGTATCAAAAGTGTCCGACTTTTTATCGTCAGTAGAAGCCGAAGGTGATGCTGAAAAGAAAGTAGAAAAGATGGTAAGTATCAACGAGGGGATTATCGATGTGATGTGGCGATACAAACAGTTTTTGTTTTTGAAGGAGAAGTCGAGCGATAAAGCAAAGTTATACAATGCCATATCCCAAAATGACTCCAAAATAAAACTTTATAAAGTGATCTATTACAAATTCATTCGCACGTTCTTTGTTGCGGTGTTTTTTGTACTTTCTGGTATTGTCGGGTTGTTGGTCTTGTGGAGCGAATTTGCAATTACTATCAATTACATCCAGTTGCTTGCTAATAACAATGACCCGACTAAAGTGGTCGATGTATCCCCATACGCGTATTTCATTGAGGCGTTATCAACGACACCAACTCTTGTGTACGTCTCATCATATCTCCCACTGATATTATGCGTGTTATACAGTTTTGAATCACTCCTCACATTACAATTTATATCATTCTTACGTATATTACCTAATAGACTGACAGACCCATACTCGTTACTATTTGCTGGCGCATACCTGTGCCGAATCAGTTCACCTCTTGCACTTAACACAATCCAATTGATCAGTTTTGGGACGGGAAATTACCAACACGAGTCAGTGGGGGACTCGTGTGACTTAACTGCTTTCCAATGCGTCATGAAAAGTATGGAAGCAGTCCCTTTCTTCGGAACAGACTTCATTTCGATATTCCCATCCGTCTCTGTCATTGTCGCACTGTTCTCTGTGATCTTTATTTTCTTCGACCCATGGAAATTATATGACGCAATAATTTCGAAATTCACAAAGAAGAAAACAGAGAAGGCACTCCCAGAGAGTGAGATGATTAAAGTCGCGCTGGAAATTATTGGAGAGCAAAATACGGAAATGACTGATGAACCAACAAATATTACTAAACGTGCAAAAAATACAAAGTCGTACGGCAAAATAGAAGAAAATGTGAGTGTTGATGGTGATGATGTTGATTTCACAAAATTATCTTCTCCAAGCACAAATAAAACGTACGATTTTTCTGATTTGGATAATTGAATTTTGGGTAAAATAGTACTCATTGTGCACTTCATTTAACTAAATTAATCTTATTCATTATTCATGTCATTGTAAATGGTTTTATTTAAAATAATCTTAGATAAAAACATGTAAATGTAAGGTGGTATAAGACTAGTTAAACTACTATTTCATTTCTATATGGAGTTCGAAGGTCTTTCTATATTTGATCACTTCGAATTCCATGACGAAGAGTACATTGTTCAGAGAAAGGGTGAGTCTGAATATAAAGTAGTTATCAAAACGTTATCGAAAGACACACGCCAATTGGATGATTGTTTGGGTCGGACATTGTGGGATGGTGAAAAGTACCTAGGCGACTACCTGATGCAAGAAAATGTTACTAATAAAAGAATATTAGAGGTCGGTGCGGGTGTTGGATATGCCTCCTTTTGTTGTCGAGGTGCAAAAGAGGTCATTATGAGTGATTTTAGAGACAACATTTTGAAAGTCCAGTGCGAGAACATTGAGATGAACAAAAATGTTATTCAAAATGTTTTTTCACAAAAAATTGATTGGAATAATCCCGTAGATATAGGCGAATTTGACTTAATCGTTGGATCTGAAATTATATATGACAAAACTATAGTTAAACCATTGTTCAATACTATTCAAAAGTATTTGAAAAAAGACGGGAAGTGCATAATCTTCAACCAAATTGGTCGATTTTTAAATTGCGAGACTCAGTTTAACGAAGAGGTCTCAAAAAACAATTTTTGTGTTGACGTCAAGACGTTTGGAGATGTGTCATCAGTGTTGTCATCATACAAACGGTTTACCCTAACAAAACCCTAATTCAAGTCTTCTTTTTCTCAAATTCAAAAAAAACAAAAAAATGAAACAAAATTGTTTTTCGAATGTTTGAACTGGAAAAAACTGAAAAGAGAAAAAAAAAAATAAAACCCCAAAAACAAAAGACATAAAGTCAAGCCCGAAGCTATACTTAAATGGTAAAGAACCATACCAAATAGTATCTGAAAGAAAAAAAAGAGAAAAAACAAAAAGTCGGAACGATAAACTTGAATTTGTTTGTTTGATGAATCCAGCCGCAAATGGTTCAGTAATATCCAACCCGATGTCAGCGGGACAACCTCAAACTCAAGAACGCCCAATGTCCTCTTCTCAATTCCAATACGGCTATCAACAGCCGCCTCAATACAACTCACCAGCAATGTACCCGCCACAACGTGGCGGGTTCCCTTCGGGAGGATACCAACAACCCGTACAGCCGCAACAAATCCCTCCACCTCAACAACAGGGCTATGTCGATATCTCGCTTATTCAAGGCCTGATCGAACAATATCTCCAATTTTATTACAACGACGAAGAAATCATTCGGGAGCTCGAGAGGAAAAACATCTCTGCGGAGATGACGTCGTACATTCTCACAAAACTTCGCGAGCAGAACCCCAACTACTTTAAGGCCTATGAAATTAGGTTGACTATTAAAAGTTTGTTCTATTGCCATTATATATATACTAAATATAATATATATAATATATATTATATATATTATATATATTATAATTATCTTCGATAGAATAGAATAATATATATTATATTATGATCTTCGAGCTATTTAAATCATTTTCAATCGAATCAACTTCGTGTATTGATATCTAGACCAAATATCGAGGTTCAACGATCTGGTCCAGAGGCATCTTGTGTCGAGCAATCCACAACAAATGGAACAGCAACCACAACAACCTCCTCAACAATTCCAACAAGACATGTATCAACAGGACTACACCGGAGTAAATTACCCGTCGGATGCTTTCCAGGGCGATCAGCCAATGGGCGGATTGTAAATCAATTCACAAATTTCGTTGTGTCTAGTTATGAATGTCTTCTCTCGATAAATAATAGAAAGTAACTATAAATATGTGATAACTTTAAAGTACACTTTAATGGTTAAATTATAATATAAAAATAGTACACCTTTTAAAAAAGAGAATTGTTTAAAACAAAAGACATGGCGTTCCAAATGAAACCACACTTCGATCAAAGCATCGCGGTTGTATGTAGGTCAAACCAAAACCGGAGTACATGCGCACACCGAAGACTGAAACAACTTGGATATAACGTGTCATCATTTGGGACGGGACAATATACAATACTACCCGGACCTGTCAGGAACTTTAGATTCCAATTTGGAACGCCTTATAAAGACATCAAGACTATGTTGTCAAAGGATGAGATGCACATCGACTTCTTCAAAAAACACAAAATCTTTCAAATGCTCGACAAAAACGCAATTTTGAAGAGCGCGCCGGAGAGGTTCCAGGAAACAAAGAAAGAGTTCGCAATTGTCATATCACTCGACTATCAGGTCTTCATGGATTTACTCGAATACTTTGACACAAGACAACAACAAACGGGGGACTTATGCTATGTCTTTAATATGAATGTTGTCGATCAATTTGACGCAGCAGAGAATGGTGCGATGGAGGTATCGGAGTTTTTAAAACTCCTTGAAAATGACGTGGATTGGATGAGTAACATCGACAGAATTATTAGAACGTTTTACAATAAGACTCGACTTAATGTGATGCACTCTCTTCAGATTTATTGAATTTTTCGTGTGTTCTGTCGACCCAATTTTTTAAGTCGTGTCGATAATAAATAATTTAACTTATTGATATAATATATTAATAATTAATTAATAAATATTATAATAAAATCAATAGTATACCATTTTTTTAATACTTGAAACCAACTCAATTAAGATTATTAATGTTAATTAAATTACTTATTGATGATAAATAATTTAAAAAATATATCACCACGGGGAAGACTACATATCTGTTATGTAGATCTTAACTGTGTTGAAAAATCTCACTTCCTCTCTAGGTTGTCAAATACGATTTAACACCCTTGTTAGCAAAGTTCGGCGATATTTATTACTTTTGATGTTATTATAGTATGATAATATATAATATTAATATTATGGGACTATATTAATATTATAGCAAATAATTGTAATATTTAAACAAAAAATTATTATAATAATTAACCACTTTTAATTTAATTTAATTAATTTATTACATAAATTTTAAAAGTATTTATAAAAAAAATGAATTATCAAGTTTATTAAGTATTTTTTCCAACTTTTTCGAATTTTATCTTTGGTCAAAATAATATACAGCCAATTTGAGGAAATAACGTAATTCTATTGATTTTTATCCTAAATTAACTAGATAAAATTCTTTTTATTAATTGTCTTGTTCAAAATAGTATCATTAACTATTAATTTTAATAAAATAATCAATTTATCATAATTTTTAATTCTTATTTATATATAATTCGGTTTGAATGATAAAAAATTATTTAAATATCCATTTTAATTAAAGATTTGATGAATTATTTAAAAATTCATTTAATTATTTGACAATATCCAACTTTTTAGTCAAACCACCTTTAATGAACTAAAAACAAAAAGAATGTTTTTATCGATGTATTATTAAACAAATTATTCGTTAAAATGATACACAAGTTATTGTGTTTTTTTGCTGTTAAAATAACTGTATTTATATTTTTTGATAACTTTTTATTATTTTTTTATTATTAAAACTTACTTAAGGTTTTATATTAAGTAGACAAGTCCAAGAGTATTAACTCTTCAGTTATATTTTTTGGCTTTTGTTCTTGTTTTTGTAAAAAATACAAACTCATTTTCTTTCAAGTTTAACTGTTAGAAACAGCTTTTTAATTAATAATAAACTATAATAAATTATATGGACTTGGCGATATCAATGACCAATATTTTTTGGAATCGAAGAAGAAAAGAGGAAGAAATTGAAATAACGAAATAGAATTTTTTATATTTGGAACACAAATAAGGGAAGTATCGGGTCAACAAGAAGACAACAAAAGTGAATCAATGAAATACCATTACGAAAAAAATAGGAAGTGATTTTAAGACAAGAAAAAGTCCATTAAAAAACTCGATAATCAAATGGAATATTTGATCCACCCAAACAACCATCTTGTCCCTGGTGGGTTGTTTGACTATCTACTCTGTTTCCAGTTTTTCGAATATTCAAAAATCGAAGTCCTCTATCAGCTCTTTTGCAACGAAGAGCAACAAAAAACAATTCTTCCCTTTTGCTTTCCAGAGGAAGGAGACGAACAACACACCGACACCAAAGTCTTTTCTTTCACTCTCACGAGTCTTGACGGGAAACGTAAAGTCGGGTATTGTAAACGGTCAACAGCACAAAAGCCATTTCAGTGTCTTGTACTTGTGACTGGGCAGTTTGTGTCGTACTTTTTGTATTTCAATTTCGATATTCTATCGGTCTTTTTATTTATTTAACATCTATTTTTATAACACATAACCGACTTCATACTCACATACAGTGCGTACTTTGCTCTCTACAACGACATTATGGAGTCACTTTGGGCAGAGTTTGTGAGCGATTATCTAACGTTCGTGTTAATCTGCGACGACTTGTACCAACGCGACTTCCCACTCCCTGGAGAGTCCGTTGTTGCATCGAAGTCACTTAAAGTCTCAAATCCATACAAATTCACACGATCACCAACAACTACTGTGTACGCAGTGGGGTCTATCAAACTAATGGAACGGATGGGGGTGTCGACTGTCCTCTTTCTTGTCGGACAGATCTTGTTAGAACGCAAATTTGTGTTTGTTGGAGACGAACTTTCGAACATTTCAAACACCATCAGATGCTTTATGGAGTTGGTACAACCTTTTGTGTGGCAACACGTGTACATCCCAATTCTTCCAAAGAAGATGACGAGTTATGGAGATGCACCAATGTTTGTTGTTCTTCTTCTTATTAATTGTTACAATAACTACAAATAATAACACATAGGCCTTTCATAATTGGTTGTCAACGAAAAATATATCCATTGTTACAAGAGGACAGTGATTTGGAAGATGTGTATGTGATCGACGTTGAGGGGGGCTTCTTTTTGAACCGACCGAATTACCCCGATTTGTTTTGTTCGCAACGGTGTGTCAAATTAGCGAGTGCGCTCACGCGTTTGATCAATTCGTCCGCAGTGAAAAACGAACAACTTGACGGTGTTGTGTACAACCAACTTTTTTTGTTATACAGAGACATGTTTCTCAATTACGACAAATTTTTCAACACCCACAAAACAAAGCAGTTTAATTGGAAGGCTTTCATTAAACAGAGCGAAATATCTTATGTTGAATTTTTGGAGGAATTTCAGAACGCACAGATGTGCTTTATGTTCTTAGACGAGCGAGAACAAGCATTGAATGAGGGCAAACGCTTATGTGACTTTTGCCCCTTTTTGATGGAGTCTTTTGAGAATAAAAAGGAGTTGGAGTGTACAACATTGGAGAGTTTGGGCATCGTTCCAAGCGAAGAAACTGTTTGTGTGAAATGCGGGCTTAAAGTGAATCCAGGGCAACCATGTAGCACTCTGTCTGGAGAAGTACTTTGTCATACAACATGTCACCGATGCGTGACGTGTTTGACGTTGATTGAAGGTAACCCACCACTTCCACAAGAGCAATGCGTTTTCTGCTTTAGAACAGCAGCGCCCCTCACACAACGAACACCAAAGGATTATCAATGCTTTCATGACAAAACAAAACCAAGCACTTTGGGACCACTGACTCAAAAGACTAAACCTAAAATACCTAAACCAACTAAAAACAAAATCCTCAAGTTTTTTAAGAAAGATGGAGACCAAAATGGTGACGATATGTATATAAGTGAACCTGTGCCTGATTTGAAAATGTTTACCAAATACCTTGGAATGCCTGATGTGGAAATGATCACTCAAAGAACAAACCCACTTCCTTATGAATATCAACATCGAGATAATGCGGATAAAGACGAAGAAAAGAGTGGGGAGAAAAAGGGAGTGAAAGCCACGGAGAATACGGATATTAAAGAGAAGGCCATAAGTATCCCAATTAAAGAAGAAGAAGTTGAACAACAGAAAACACTTGCTACGTTGGTGTTATCACCTTCAGAAGTGCAAATCACCGGATTCACACCATCAAAAGCAAACCCCCCAAAAACAGTAAGACCACCACCAAAACTTGCATCAAAGAAACATTCCATCGAAGTGCCAAGTTATATCCCACCCTCATTTAATACTCCACAAAACAGCAAAACCCAAGAAGACACTTTACCACCAAAAAGCGAAATAATAGAATCTGATCCTGTTAGCCCATTGAAAAGTCCAAAAATTTCGCAATTGGCGGATTCTACTAATGCAACAGACACAAAACAAGAACAAAAGAAAAGTTTCTTTAAGCCTGCAAATCCAAAGAACGCAGGACAGAGACAAGTCGCGTTCCAAATACCACAGAAGGCTCAGACAGCACCAGTTGATGAACATAACAAGTTTTTGAATACACCGGAACGCTCTTTGAGAGCACAACAACATTCACAAAGCACTTTAACACTAAAATCGGACCAAACTAAAATACCACCAGAAAGAAAGACGTATATGTCTGCACAACTTCCTCAGACAACACGAGTTGCAAACATGAAAGCATTTTCTGCAAGACCCGTCGGTGCTCCAAGACAACCGGTTTCTCAAACCACTAACTCGATTTCACCGGAAGCGAAACAAAACCCAACTTATCAACTCACATCATCACAAAAACCATCATTTGAGGGACAACTTAAACAATCACAACTGCCATCGACCTGCTCATTACCAGTAAATACAGCACGTGTGCTTTCTCAGTCGTTGAACAATCCTGTTGTGCCTCCAAAACCAAAACAAATACATTCGAGAACACAAGCACTTGGGTCGAACACGTCAAGGCTTTCACGTTCTTTGAATTTTGCGACTTCAATGAAAAGCCAATCATCAAAAAGCGTGGAAAGTACTCAGCCAGTGGGGTCGTATTCACAAAAGCAAAACGAACAAATTTCACAACCTTCACTAACAACTCTACCACCTCCACCTTACGTGATGGAGACGAAAACAAACATCGAAATTCAACAACCAAAAAGTCCAAAAACACCACCACTCACGTTACGAACAACTTCCGTGAAAAGTCACTACAGCTTGCCTGATTCAAATGACACACATGTTGCACAACCACACCAAGTCAAAAAACCACCATTTGTTTTAAAATCGAGAAAGGTACCAACGAAAGGCGGTGAGAGTATTAAAGACGAACAACCACACTTTGGACAACACAAAGTAATGGAGCAAAACACGATAAAAAATGGAGTGCCTAGGCTCCAAACCTCGACAGACCAAGCGTAAATTATAAATTTGTTTTTCTTATGTGTTATCCACATTTTCAATGATTTGGATATGAAACTACTGATATCATGTGGTTGTGGAATACCTAATAAAAGGCGCAAACATATATAAGAAACACTGGATAAATATAAGAACTGAAGATACACCATTAATTGGTATCAACTGCAAGTCTGATCTTCAACACTCCACGTACACGCATTACCCGTACAATCAACTTCATCAGTGCGAGAGGAACAAGCTATTTATTAACACATGTTATTCGTCAAGGATTTAAAGGAAAACAAACTCTTAAGAGTAACTGCGCCACAATAAAACTTCACCACATCAACACATTTGATAAAAACTTTCACTGTTGTTGTTGGGAACTGATTTGTGGCAACTCCTTCGAAGTAAGGAGGTGTTCCGTCTGTGGGAATTATTGACACAAACCCATTTGGCAAGTCATCTGAAAACACAAAAGAACTCGACCAACAATTCCATGGTAAAGTGGTCACCACTTGTTTCGCTGTTTTCACGTTTAAGTCGACGGTGATTGTATACTCGCGACTGTTGTCGTTGATGTTACACGTGTAATCCGGTTGTACCAAGAATAGAACAACAGCACAGGCAGATACCGTCACCAACACAACACAAAACAACGAGAAAACGATTGCAAATTTGATTTTGTATTTCTGGAAGAACCAGATGGTGGCCGCAGTCATAACAAGTAACACACCGACACTCACTGCAGTAAATGTTATGATCGAAGTACCCATCACAAGACTCACCGCTAAAAATAGGACTAAAATAACTGCCGAAATGTAGTAAAAAACACTGTGTTCGTGAAACCAGTAAAACTCGATTTTCCGATTTTTCACAATACGCGTGAGCTCACCCCTTTGCCTCCAACAACACACCCACAACACAACAGACATTCCCCAGCAATATAACCACATCACTGGCATTTTGGGTATCGCGAAGATGACACCA
This sequence comes from Entamoeba invadens IP1, assembly GCF_000330505.1. Taxonomy (NCBI): domain Eukaryota; phylum Evosea; order Mastigamoebida; family Endamoebidae; genus Entamoeba; species Entamoeba invadens. Next base: position 540,009 of record NW_004440189.1, read on the forward strand.
CACGAAATACCAGAAAACAGAAGTGACAATACCAATGTGAGTAAAACGGGTCCAGAAGAAAACTTGACAACGGCCTCTTCTTCAATTGCAAACACCCCAAGGTGTTTCTTTTGTTCTTCACATTGTTCAACACGCGTTGTCACATTTTTGATCATAGAAAGTGCCTCATCTGCCGCCTTCGATAACTCTTTGAATCGCGAGTTGGTGTCTTCAACAGTGAAATCTGAAGCCGTGTGAATTTCTTTGAGGGCTTCGACTAATACAGGTATAATCCCAATGACATCGACAGAGAGTCCTTCTTCGTCCTCATGCACCAACTCGGGAAGAACCTCTTGCATCTCTTGCGCAATGAAACCAAGCTTTTTCTCCTCTTTTCCTTTGTATGTGAACGACCTTCCTGTCATTGTTAAAATCGAGTCGAGGCACCCTTTAAGCGGTTCAATGTGTTCTTTTACCCTCGCATCGGATCTTTGAAGAAATCCGTTCTCCGCCAATATCTCCCCAGCGACGTGCAACCGTTTTAAATTACTTGTTATCTGAACAACACGCATGAAGTCATCTTGTGGCATCACCACTTGTTGAATGGGTTCCGGCTCATTGTAATGAGTTACACAGTCCCACATGTAGCCGAGTGGATTTGTTTGCTGAAAGGGGAGTTGTGAAGCTTGTGGTGGCGGTTGCATTTGTTGAGTTTTTTGCAACTGCGATAGCTGTTGAGGCATTTCTTGAGGCTGGGCAACTTGTTGAAGTTGGATCTGCATGTTTGGCGGGTTTTGTGGTATTGACATGTTTTGGGTATTTTGTCCGCTTGACGTATTTTGGTCGTTCAAACTGTCCGACTCAAAGGAGTTTTGCGAATTGACTAAAACTGAAAGTTGAGGGTTGCCCATTTTGAGCCGAGCCGATGCTCGCTGTGCCTCGACATCTTGATCTGTGTTCACTTCGATCATATACACTTCGCACATCCGTTTCACCTCACTGCGGTCTTTCAATTTCTTATAAACGACACCTTTACACCCACTGAATAACGGAGAGAGTGTCAAATGTCTTAAATGAGAGTCCCAGACATGACTATAAACCTTGTTGTAAGAGTGTTTTGAGAACATTAAAAAATGTCTTATTATAATAAAAACTAACATTGTAATGTGTTGCGGCGCACTGTGTACACCCTGGGAATATACACAACCAATTTTTCTTGCGCGGTTGTTGTGGAGGTGTGACGACTGTTTCCATCTAACTTTGTGAGTTTTGGCTTTTCTTGTTTTGTTTGGTGTTATATTAAGAACATTAATTAATGTGCCGATTATTATTGAACCCAAAACAACAAAACTGTTGTTTTGGGTTTGAATCTAACAGAATATGAATCGACTTTGATGTTTAAATTTAAAGTAAATAAATGATTAAATTATAGTTTTGAACATTTAATTTTTCAATAAAAAAACAATCAAT
>NW_004440189.1:541557-595498 GCF_000330505.1 Entamoeba invadens IP1
TAACACATAAATTGGAATTTCATTTTATAAGATGTACATGAATAATTAAAACACAAAGTTTTTGTAATTTTATTGTTACTTAAAACATTAAAAAAATAGATGCCGATATTATACGAAAAAGAACTTGAAAATGTTATATGGACCTCAAACAAGTATTTGGCAAAATTGTGTTTGTATTAAAGTTGTATTATGCATATGGCTTTTTAATGTCAGTTTTCCTCCAAATCACCATTCTTCTCATCATGAATTTGATAGTCAGTCCAATGTACTTCATTAACCGTTCCATCTACCAATGGATATTCCAACGCTTCACAGAAGTATACATGTGCTATTTTTCCATTCATTGTTACTACATAAATGGAAACAAATTGTTATATAGTGGTGATGATTTGATTGCCAACGAAAACCAGATCTGGGTTCAAAATCACACACATTGGTTTGATTTTGCTCCTATTTGTATGCTTTCTCCAATGGTCGGGAGAATAGGTTCTATGCGTTTTTTTATTAAAGACGAAATTATGAAACTTCCTTTTATTGGGTTTGTTTTCATTTTCAAAACAACAAATTTCTTTGTCTCGAAATTTATTGGCAGTTGCTCAACTAAGTAAATGTATTATAAATATATAATAAATTTTGTATTATAAGAATAACAAACAGATTTGGACTTTATTGGATGGATAATATAATGTTGAAGAGAAACTTTGCAGACGACGAAAAACACATCAACGAGACATTCAAACGATTGAGAAACAAATACTATCCTTTCTTGTTAATTATCTTCCCTGAAGGTACTCGAGCAAAACCAGAAAGAATATTAGAATCACAAAAATACGCAAAAGAGCACGGACTTCACGTCTATAAAAATCTGTTAAACCCACGGCCGTTAGGTCTTTTTCATGCTCTTAAACAACTCAAAAAGGTAACACCATATTTGTATGACCTCACAACTGGATACGGACCAGGAGCTTCACTTGGGGTTGTGTTCTGCCCGGGCGATGGGGTTGACATTCATGTACATGGGAAAAGATACTTGACAAAAGATTTGCCTGATGACTTTGAAGAGTTCAAAAAATGGATGGAAAAGATCTGGATCGAAAAAGACGAACTTGTTGACTACTTCAATGAAAACAAAAAATTCCCAGGTAATGAGAAACAATTACCGTTCACATTCAAATGGGCGGATTTCACGGGGTATATGGAACCGGGGTGTTTTGATAAACCATAACAATTATTATTATTTTTTTTAACAAAGACTTGGTCATATCAAAGTTAAAACTATATTTTATATCATTTAATGATTTAATAATTAATTTTAATTAATAACCATTAATAATTACAATTGTTTTATAATTCTGTAATATATGTTTTTGATATTGTAAACTTTAAAAATATTTTTGTTTGTTTGTTTCAAAAAAAACAAATAAAAACACGAATACAAATTGGTATTTTTATTTATATTATACATTTAGGTATAAAATACAATTAAAATGTGGTCACTTATTATTAATTTCAAATTTTTAAAATTATCGAGTCAACACAAACAGAATCTCATTAAAAAAGCTCGATTAATTTTCTTATTTGAAATAGCCAACGTTTCACAAAACTTAACAGTTGTCTATTATATTATTTTAAATTAAAAGGAATTAAGTTCTGGTACAGTTCAATAGTTATTGTTTGATCAATGATTACAAAGACCAGTTCAATACCAAAAATACTCTTCATTATCTTCAAATATTAAACCACTCCAAAATTACACTTAGATATTGTCCAATTCATACGTCTTGCTCATCACAAATAATTTATTATTCGAATTACAGTAAAAATAATAACAACACAGTACTTAAGTTTACTTTGAATAATTATAATTCATATTGTACATTTATCGTATAAAAACAATGGGTATAAAATTGACTCAACAACACATAAAACATATTTTTTTAAAAATAAGAAGAAAAACTTTTTGTTAACTTGTTTTTCTTGACTATTTTTTTAAAAGTTATAATAAAACATGAATAAAACATTAAGTTTTGAATGATATACCGGTAATAACCAAATATAGATTGTTACATTCAGACTCAAATAACTATAATAAAATAATATATTATTAAAAAAATATACACTTTTATAATACTTTAAAACTTCGAAACTTTAAAAATATAATAAAAGAGTAGTTTTCGAACTATGCATTATTGCTATTCCAACTATGTTTTTTAACTTCAATCAACAAAATTTCGATAATCCAAAAATACACTCCAAAATGGTTTACTGACCCAAGTCCCTTCATTCACGCCAAAAATGTCTAAGGTTTTTCTTCGAAAACAACTCGTTTTTTATGCGCATCTGTTAATTGTATTATCTGATGTATACAACAAGTCCAATCGACCTCGCATTCAATTTCAGGGCTGATATGATCAACTGGGAAATCGTTGACGCGCCCACACATTCTTCATTTCTCCATACCCAATCTTATTTGAAACGAACGGAGAATTCTATCAAGACGCGGTCGGTTTGTTTGTTACCGCACACAGCTGACCGGGTTTCTTCCATCTTCTACGACACACCAAAACTCATTTCACTCTTCCCAAACGTTTCAGATTTTTGCGCTGAGCCAGATGGATCGTTTTGCATCAACTTTTTCATCACATCGATCAATCAAGTGTTCTCGACAAGGTTCAAATCACAGTCATTTCAATTCAGTCCACTCGAGGGTATCACTATCCACAACGAAACAAGTATTTTAATTGAGCACAATTATTACTTCAGACAAGACGAGAACACGACAAATACTTTGGTCATCATCGAAACGGTATTTCCAAACCAGTACAAAGTGCATAAGGTATTAATGCACCACTCGCTGAACGCGTGCGAAGAGGCAATAAACAACTTATTTTTTCTTCTTGAAAATAATCAGTCGGTCATTCAAATTAACGAGATCAAGCGTGAGTTAATCCGTAAGTGTGTTCACAAAGACTATTTAACAAATATCCTCCATAAGTCGCCATCTTTCACCGCCTACACGACAAAAAGTATTAACGAAGTGATGATCATTGGGTGTGGGAATTTTTGTGATTTCAAACAGGCGATGTCAGCGTTACCGAAGTTGGTGGTCAACGAACCATTTTTCACTTCATCAATTTTAGTTCAACAGGAGGACAGTGTTTTAGGACCAAAATGGTTTCATAAAGAGAGCGTGTTTTTTGGTGAAATTCCAAGTGTAGTTGATGTCAAATATAGTGGATTAATAAGTGAACGGAATATGTTCTTCTGTTGTGCGTCTGGTGTACGGCGAAAGAATTGTGTTGAAGCGCACAATCCGGGGTGTGCATTTTCTTATGTGTTAGGAGCGGAGTGGGTTGAAAGTGTTGGACAAAAAGCAGTGTCGGTGTATTGCTTTCATTTTTTCATTCCTAAATTAGAATCGCAAGAACACCAATTACGAAAATTAGTGTTAACACATATTTTAGATCGCGTGATATTGACTCGCTATGTCATTGAAAGTTGTGGGATCGTCAAAGTAAACGAAATTTTTGTCAACAACAAACAACTCCCAAAAACACAGCACTCGCCACGCGAATTCCTTTTCGACTTATCTCAAAAAATTTTGCAGAACAACATGTTGCTGAAGAAAAATGTGAATCGGATGCGAACACTTCTTAAAGAAAAAAGAAGACATGTGGCGACTAAAGGGAGATCCGGAGACTTCAATTTGTTCGCACTCCCAGAGAAAATACTTCACAAAATACTCACCTTTCTTCCTTTGGAGGATTTGGTCGTTCTTTTAGCGGTGAGTAAGAGGTTTGTGTTCACATCAACTTTTTCATGTCGAGACCACTGTCTTTCATAATAAAAAGGAATAACTTGATAGAATGCACCTCTACGTTATGAACTCATTAGACCTCTGGCAAACATTCTACGACCTTTATTTCAACGCACTGACTTTCAAAAAGTTTAACTTGATAACACCACTGACACACCCTGAACCGTGTGATTACCATTACTTAGTTAAGACTTCTAAAATGCTTCAGTTCAATTGGAAGAACCAAATCAGTCTAAAAAAGTCGCGGATTGTACTGTTTGATAAAAGTCCAGTTGATTATATCAAGCCGACTCCTTGTGGAATGAGTATAATGGGCAGCTCGTGTGGTAAGTGTTGTCAAGTGGCGCACCCAACCAACTTGAAAACGCGCGAAGTGCTTGTTGGTGACAAAATAGTGTCACTTGAGTTGTACACTGAAATGGATAAATCGCTCATGTTCATGTTATTGAACAGTGGCGCAATTCGAGTCTACGTTGTTGGTAGTGATGATTATTCCACTATCACCACAGACAAGTTCGAGTACGCCTGTTCCATCCCACAACACCAATTTTGTTATTGGGACAAATCCGGGACTGTCTCCCTCTGCGACTTAGACACTGGAAAATGCAAATTTAAGTTCCAAACAGGATCTCAAGAACAACTTCATGTCGATGAAATGGCACCGGATTTATTAGTCCTTTCTTCGACCGATAAGTGTTTGAAAGGTTTTGATTTGCGGTCCAATCGAGTCGTATTCAACAATTCGACGTTTGGAGGGTACATCACTACTTTCGATGGATTTGATAATTACATAGTGTGTGGGGGTACTGATGGCATTTTAACAATGCTCGATATGAGGACAAACCAACTCTGTTTGGACCGTTGTATACACCAAAGTGCGATCAATGTTGTAAAGTGTTGGAACAGAAAGATACTGACTGGTGGCGAAGATAAAGGCTTGTGCTATTTCGACTGTAGTCAGGGGTGGTTTGGTAACTACCGAACGCTCTATAGACACCAAGATGAGGTCACGTCGATAGTCTTTGACGACCAAATCCTGATGACTGGGAGTCGTGACGGTATATTGTATTATACTGATTTTTCTGTTTTTAATTGATTGTGTTATAGTCTCCAACGTTCTTCAAAACAGTGAATTAATTGTATGAAAAAGTAGTGCATTCTCACACGGCTGTGATAGCTCGATTTTTTTTGCTTGATTCCAACTCGTCTTCTTCACCGAGTTTGATGCGTTCACAGTTGACATTACACGTGTGTTCCGAAAATGCAGTGGTTTTCGTTCTTTCAAAATTTCGGTTCACTAACATGAATTTGAATAATGAGGTATGGAGTACAGAACACTCCTCTATTTGATATTCACTATGTCCTTCACTCTCAATCACTCCAACGGTTTTCAAATCAACAATTAATTGGTCTTGACTCGCTTTTTGTGAAAAGTGCTTGAAACACTCTAACGTCAGACTCTGACTGATGTCGCTCAACACTTTCGTTGTACTTATCCGTTCTTCTAAATACATTCTCTTGTACCCTTTGATTCGTTTGAACACTTCGCTTTTGGGATACATCCACTCTTCTTCCCTAAATATAGAACACGTAAAATCCTCAACAAATATACTCCGCTGACCAACGTGAATCGGTTTCCCTCCAAACTTTTTACTCTCCTCGTTGAACAACCACACTAAGTAACACACCAACCCTCGCTGTTCCATTTCGCTAAACATCGTATCCTTTTCTTCCATCGCTTCTTCATTCTCCGATAACAAAACACCAGTCTTTTTATCGAAAAAACAGTCGTACTCTGCAAGTCTATCATTTTCACCATATCTCGAGCACTTTTTGTACACAGCTATACTAACTGGAGTAACTACAAAATGTGTCGGCGTGTTTTCGCATCCAAAAGGATGTGTCTCCCAATAATCTGTGGGTATGTCGATTCGGAATCCCTTCTTCTCGATTCGCTCGCCTTTGTCTTTGGGAATTTTTCTAGGTGGCAATGTTGATATTCCAGCGACAACCTTCGCGCCGAGTTTCTCGTGTATATATGCGACTTGTTTGTATAAATGTGGTTTTGTAAGTAAAATTGATAAAAACACCTCTGGTGGTCTAAGAAGTGGAAGGATACTCGTGACAAAAGTGTCTGGGAGTTCATGTGTAAAGTTTCTGTTTTTAGTCAATACAAGTAACACGTTCTTCTTTAGCGATTTGATGTTCATTTTGATTCGATTTGTGAAGAGAAGTAATACCTTAGCCAATGATATATTGTCCTGTTGTGTTTGAAACGTGTTTGTCATAGCCGTTGGCTTCTCTGTGTTTTGAAAGAAATCTGGTGTGAACGTTTTTAAAGCGTCCTCTTTGCCCAAAGCGTTTGTCTTAAAAATGCGTGTGGAGAAGTAGACCAAAGTGATTTGGACAATGTCTGGAAGCGCCTCAATCATAGAAGAAAATTGAGGGAAGTACCCATCGCAAATGATCACCAAATCGCTTGTTACATCCAGTGGAATAAGTGTCTCAAAATTTACGATTTCACCAAACCTACCAATCGTAGATATTCGATCTGACATTTTTGTTATTTCGTCCAAGCGCACATTCTGTTGACTCTTCATACTTTTTGATTCGTATGGATTTTGAGTTAAGTGTAATGACGTTTTCTTTATAACTTTTATTGAATTATAAATGATTTATTAATTATTGTAAAAGTATTATATAGAATATTATTTTAATTATTTTTATCATACAATTAAAATATTTTATTTCCAATGATTTTAACTTGAATATTTTTTTTTAATTTTTGTTTTTTCTTATTATTTTTATTATTAAAAATAATTATTAAAACCATTTGAATTAACCGAAACTATATTTTTGAAACTACTAATAAAATTATTAACTTTATACCATTAATTATGTATTAACTATAAAATAATACCCATTTATTAGAAGTTTAGTTTATTTGCAATAGAATAATTAATAGTTAATTTATAATAGTTAAAATACATATTTTCCCAAAAGTTTTCGTTTGAATTCTATTTATAAAAAAGGATTCAATCTTTGATTAAATTTTGAATACATTTGTCTAGTTTTGTAAACTTAAGAAAATAATTCTTTTAATTTTAAAAGAAGAGATATTTCTATGCTTTTTTAAAATAAAAATACAAGCAATTAAAATACAATTACAATCAAAATCTTTTATCGCCAATGAACTATGGCAATGAAAAACCAATTTTTCCATAATAAAAAGAAGCGAAAAACCTAATTGGCGTGTCTTTGGTTAATTAAAGTGAAATGAAAATAGAAAGAAACTATTAACTTGAAAAGAATTGTATTACAACACAATGATCAGACCAGCCAAGGCGCTCCGGACTCGTTCACAGATTATTGGTAAAAATGAAATCAAGGTGATGGTCGTTGGTAGTGCGAAGTGTGGAAAGACGACAATTTGTAACACGTTTTTTGAAACCACGAGTTCTGACACTACTGCTGAGGCTGTTGTTTGTTTCTCATTTCATCAAGTGACCATTTCGTCGCAACAATAATACAACGGATGTGTTTTGAAGAAATAAAAAATAGAGAGAACGGTATGTGCAAATCGACGAAGAAATGATACGAGTGGTTGTGAGTGATATAGTTGGGAAGCAAATGTTTTATGCGTCGGACAATCCATACACAAATTATGATGTTATCATCGTCGTGTTTGACATCACTGATTTGAAGTCGTTTACTGATGTCAAGTCGATGTGGTTGCCTGATATTTCCGCGTATTCCAACATCGACACGGAAGTTGTTTTAGTTGGAAATAAGAAGGATTTGGATGTCGATAGAATCACTCCATACAAAACAGCTCAAGAATATGCTGATGAACACTTGTGTCAGTATTATGAAGTGACTAAAGAAGACACGTCGTGTAGTTTATTATTCGATTGTATTGCTCGAGACTATTTAGTGTCGTTTGTGTTTATAACGCATGAGTAAATTAATAATAATACAATCTAACAAATAACATTAAGAGATGTTAAAATGCGAGTGCTTGTGATGGGCGACACAGGCGTTGGGAAAACGACTTTTATCAGAAAAGTTACTTATAAAGAACCACAAGGTCACGATTTTAAAACACTTGTTTGTTACAACACAGTCATTAGTGTAATGTGATCGATCATAGAAATAACAACGAAGGTAAGTTCGCGATTTGAAATGGAAAAATTGAAGTATCTGATCCACTTGTTTGATTACTCATTTTACAAAAATTTGTTATTGTCATTCCCCACACTTTCGAGAACAATCGAAGGGATGGTGATCCTCTTCGATTTGACGAACGAAGAAAGTTTCCAGAATGTCCACAGAATACACTTTTTGAACTTAAGTGCTTTCACAGATGTCACTGGGATCTTAATTGGATACAAATCCGATTTGACAAAGGAGCGAGTCGTCAAGGAGAGTGACGCACAAACACTGGCGGAGTGGATGAATTTCACATATATGGAACTCTCTCAAAATGAGACAACAGACCATTCACAAGCTATAAAGGCGCTTGCTCATGCAGTTCGTATCAATCGACTGTCCATTGAACAATCTCTTTAATTCTTTATTTAAATTCGTAATGTTCTTGTGGGTTGCTGTTCTTTATTCTAATAGATTCAAATATTACAATTTTACTATATAATTATTATAGATATAGAAATCATAAACTAATAAGGATTAGTTTATGATTCTATACATTGAAGTATATTTGGAAAATCTCTTTCAAGCCAAGATGCTCTTGTAGACATCTTCTCAATCCCTTGTTTAATGCAATTTTCAGACCCTTCACACTTGTGGTCTTCAAAGAATTTCATGAAGAAATTGACACGGTCACGAGTCGAATATTTCCCTAACATAGAATTCAATATACATTTCCGAATTGATGACATTCCACCACCATATTTCTTGTTGATATCGTTGATGTGGGTGATGACATAATCTGTAGGCAATTCACTCTCTCCACTAAACAGTTCTGCAAAAGCAAATCCAACGTCTTGTTGCCTCACCGTCGATTCGATGAAACTGAGTGCTTTTTTAATAAGTTCTTCGTTTTTGGTCGATGCAATAGCTTTCAACGCAACTCGACGAATTTCAACGGTCTCTCCAGTCGTGTAAAGTTGACACAATTTAGAAAATACAACATCGTCCCCATATCTACCTGCAATATAACAAGTCGGTAAAATTAATTCACCAGACAATCTTCCTATTTCATTGTTCAAGACACTTCGACTTGCGTTGTTGTAGAATTCTTTTCGTTTGAATAAAGCGACACAACAAGAGCGCAAGGATGTGGCTTCACTTGACTCTCCCAATTGGACGTTGTAACCCAATTCACTATAAATTGGAAACAACAGTCGTTTCATTTGTTGTCTGATGTATCGTTTGACTCGAGAATCTTTAAAAACAGTTTTTAACTCACTGAAATGTTTTAAAATACATCTTGAGAGTTGATACGTTTCGACTGTAATTGGATCGATCTGTCGAATAAAACTGAGGTACTGCGTTGAGGACAAAACGCCCAATTTTCCAAGTGTAAATAAATCGTCACATAAAGTCAGTACTTCCAAATGTGATATTTTAGTCTTTTCGAGAAGAGTAATTAAGTCGTCAGAATACTTCACTCTATAAAATCCACTTGATTTAGCATTAGCAATTACATAGGGATATTGCCATTCAATAACCGATTTTTTGTCTTTAAAAATGTATTTTACAACTTTGTTCTCATACGACAAGATCATTGGTATTTGCCAGATTTGATCACTTAATACTCCACACCTCTCTTGTTCTAAGTATAGTTTACCTCTCTCTAAACGAACACTGACCATTGGAAACCCAGAAGCGTATGTCCATTCCTGTACAACTTCTTTCAAATCAATTCCACACACATTTCCAACACAATCCCACATGTCATCGCTTGTCGCATTTTGATATAAAAATTTGTTAAGATAGGCAGTTACCCCATTCATAAAGGAGTCAAATCCAACATAATTCACTATCATATTTATCAATGCACTTCCTTTGTTGTAACTTATCAAGTCGAAGACTTGTTGTACGTCACTTGCTTTATCAACTTTAATACAAATGGGATGGGTGTTGATACTTCCATCAGACTCAAGCGCAGGTATTAAAGACTCAACTACATTTGCTGCTTCCATTCTCCATTCGGGAAACAAGGTGGAAACACCAAATAAAGTGCCAACGTAACTTGCAAATCCCTCATTCAACCAAATGTCATCCCACCACTTCATCGTCACCAAATCACCAAACCACATATGGGCTAACTCATGGCACACAACACTTGCTGACCGCTTTTTGGCCTGTGTTGATGCGTTTTCTTTTAAACAAACTTCGGTCTCTCGCGAAGTTATTATACCCCAATTTTCCATCGCGCCACACTCAAAGTCAGGAAGAGCAACCCAATCACACTTTGTGAGTGGATATCTAATTTTGAACTGAGACTCATAAAGCGACAAACACTTATCCATTACTTCAAGAGCAAAGCGGGAGATGTTTTTGTGATTCCGGGCAAAATGCAGACCAAGCTGGATGCCATTTTTACCAACTTTTGTGTAACTTGTGAACTCTCCGGTGACAAAAGCTAATATATAAGTCGACATCTTTGGTGTTGTCTCGAAAGTCACTTTCTTTGTTTGTTCAGTTAATTCGACTGACTTTATTGGCATATTTGAAAAACAATCATCTGTTGGAGGTACCTCTAAGATGATTGAAAAAGTTGCTTTATAATTTGGTTCATCCAAACATGGGAAAACACGACGTGCAGAAGACGGACAGAACTGAGTGCAACAAATGACCTTTTCCTTACCGTTGAATGTATATTTCGATTGATAAAATCCACACAACTCGTCATCTGGAAGTCTTCCTTCATATTGAATTGTCACCTGGTGTTCCCCCAAATTAAACTTGTTGTTTGAAGTCAGTGTTATTTGCTCATAAGTAGGGTTCTCTGTAATTTTTAAATGATCACATTCTTCTTGTAATACAGCACATATATTATTTAAATTGACGGCGTTCATCACTATTACATTTGTTCCTGTTGTGCACAATAGTGTCAAGACTGTCTTTCCGATAAATTTTCTTTGCGATGGATATGGTTTAATAAATACTTCATAATGTAATGGGACAAAGTTAGTTGGAAGCAATTGAGACATTTTGAGGATTTGTTTTCTAGTTCATGATCTATTATAATACTAGTTAATATATTTGTTTCACATATAAATTAATAAACTATAAAATATTAACTATAAAAAAAGATTTTATTATAAAAAATATCTACAAATAATATCGAAATAAAAATATATTTTAAAAATTTTTAATTTAATTTTAATGACACAAAAAACAAAGCAAATTATTTCGATTCCGATATAATTTTATTTTATAACAAATCTTCCAAACAACATAAAACTATAATTAAACTATGAAAAAAACAATACAAATACAACAGAGTATAGTCAAAAAGGCACCACGTTAGAGACTGCGTGGCACTTTTTAAAAATAGTTTGAAGGGTTATTTAAAGTCAAAAACGAAGTTAGTCTGTGTCTGATGTCTACCTTTGTAAGTCAGTCATCGTTCTTGGACTGTTCCGACACACAGACAAACACATTTAATGTGTATGAAAGCCAAAACTACTACTTATTATCACTCTCATTACCAAACATTCTTACATCGACTCTTCAAGTGAAGTATATGAACAATTGGGTTGTTGTTAAAGCGTCTTTACTTTTGAGCTCAAACGCACCGAAGTTCGTCTCACAGTTTCCGCTCCCAACAAATGCGGATGGGTCACATTTACGAGCAAAGCTTCAGGGCGATGTTCTAGCAATTGTTGTGCCTAAGAAACAGACATATTGCACTGAGGTTGACATTATTTCTTTCTAATTTGTATTTCGTTATTACATCTTACTGGTTATATACTATAACAAATTGTGTCATGATGAAAAGCGAAGTCAATTCATTTCATTGGCAAACTGTTGGAGAATTGTTTCGAATATCCTTTTGTGCCCTTCATAACTTGGATGTCCATAAACACCCCAACACTCTTGATCTTTCTGTGTATAGCAAAGTTGGCAATTCAGTTCAACAACTCGCTTTCCATATTTTCGATTGATTGACTTGATTGCGCTCTGCCACGCAATTTCCCCCTCACGTGGGAGTATAGGGCCAAGCTCGACAAAGATCGTTGAAGTCTTGTACACACTAAGGAGTTTCTCTAAAAATAGAATGCAGTGCTCAGCAAAGACTTCGTCCAAGTCGCTTTCGTCGTTAGAAACAAAGAAGTCTATTATCGTCTTTTCATGCCCTTCGTGCGTCCATTGTTCGACTTGTTTGCGAACTTCTTTCTTCTCGATTGCACTGTCAACACGAGGAAGTGGTGTTATGACCTTTGTTTCCTTCTCATAGAAATGAACTTCTTTCTCTCTTTTAATTGCTTTTGGCTTAATGTAGGCGGGTGGAACAAGACTCTCATCAACAACATTGGCTACAACGTCCCAAAAGTCGTTCATTCCAAATGACAGAAGAACGTAATCTGGAATCCATTCTTTGTGGTCATACACAGACGTGTCACCGCCTGCGCACTCTCTGCTCCACAAAATTGGAAGGTTGAATTTCTCATTTGGAAATTCGATTTCTTTATAACTTCTCACAAGTCCAATACCACTATACGCGATTGTTCGAGTCGATAATTCAAATTTGTCGGCGAGTTGAGCTGCAAAAGTTGAAGTTGAGTCCGATTGGTATGGGACTGATGTGCACCCTTCGACTGGGAATATACCATATCCACACATCATTGAGTCTCCAATGATTTCCATTGTTTTCTGTTTTGTTCTTTCAATGGGTGGGAGTTTAATGTTTGATCCAAAGAATGATAAAGCCCCATCCCTAGCCTCTGTTATCTTTATAAGTGAAATTCGGACCAATCTATCTGTTCTATTTGTTAAGGTAATTGTTATAAAAGAGTTTTCAAAAGCAAGTGTATTGTTAATGAGTTCTTCTGGCACTGGGTGTATTGGTTCTGTTCTTGTTATCACCAACAATTCTTTAGTCTTGATTTTGATCAAATTCACTCCTTGTGATTTGAAGTATAGCACCAAAGTGCCTTGAGGACAGTTAAACTCAAACGAAGACGATGGCCAATCAAATGACATGCTTTTCTCTGTTTTTGTATAACGGCAGTTAAACAAGATGTTTTCAAAACACAAGTCAACAGGTATGTCAAGTGTTGTACTTTGTTGATACGTGACTTCCATTGAAAAATAGTTCAGTTGTATTCTATTTTGAATATAAAAATGGCTGTTCACATTCACAAATTTTTAATACTTTTGTATTGTTATTATTTAATTAATATACAATATATATATATATTGTATCTATTATATTAATAAACAATATCTTGGAAAAACAGTTTACTATTAATGAATAATAAACTGAATTATATAAAATAATATAGTTGATTAATGAAATTTTGTTAACACTAAAAAATTTAAAAAGTAATAAAAAAAAACAATTTTTTTAATAAATCGGGAAATTGTACCTAAACTATTTTTCTAATTGAATATTACAGAGTCGATCTTTAAATATAAATCAAATGGTTGAACTACTTGTCAACCCCACTGAAGGCGACCAGTATGTTATTGCTCCGTTTATTTACACGACGTACTTTGCTGTTGTTGTTCTCTTTTTTATTTTTAAATTTCGCACTCAAAAGGTCAACATGCATTATGTAATTGTGATTCTGGCTTTTTTCATTCAGTCGTTTTGTTTGTTGTGTTGAGTAAGAAATGGATTCTGACACGTAGCCGTGTCGGTGAGTTCTATCATGCAAATGTACCAAAAAACGATGTGTATACCATACCTCTTTTCTCGATTGGTGTATATTTGTGACTTCTTTTTGATCAGTTTCACCCTCTTTTATTGGGCGCATGACTTCACTAATCGCGAGGCTCGAGTCGTTAACATTTTGTATTTAGGAATAGCTCTTGCTATTCTCAATAGTGTTTTTATTGTGTGTGTTTTAGTGGCGTTTTTCATGTTTGCTGCTCTTGGAAACAATTGTCAGAGCAACAACGGATACGTCGAAATGTTGAACACTTGGATTTCTGTTGGGTGTTTGTTACTATCTTATTTTTTTAGTGTGAAAAGGATTCAATCATAGCAAACATGGTTCTTGTCATCTTCGAGTGTGTCTTTGGAATTATTATATTTTGGAGATACAAATACCAGGTCTCACACTTCACATCTTCAGACTCCAAAAAATCATTTTACATCTATTTCTTCGCAACTGCGTTTCTTATCGGTGAGAACTTACTTCGATTTGTTGCTCATCTCTACTACCCCATCACGGGAAAATACTTGAACGATGTCTTTTACCAATCTTTGATCCATTGGATTCCTGATGGTGTCGAGTGCTTCACCTTATGTTTGTTGTCTATGTGTTTATAGAATTACCATTTATAGTAAAAAATACTATATTTATTCCACAACACATTTCTATTTTAAAATACTATTACAGTCTAATTTGATAATAATAAATTATTAACTAAGAGTGCTATTGTGGTCCCTAGATCGTATGTCTTCACAGTTCAATCAGTCCTTTGAAAACACAATGTTTAAGAATGCTGAAATGATACAGGAAAATATTCTACAGCGTGTGGTGGGGGAGTTTTACCTTGATGGACATCGCTCCTATCAACGAAGCAGGTATTCTACGACTAGCAGGCATTCAGTGACCCAAGGAATTTTACTGAAGTTGGAATGAGTCAAATTGTAATCGAACTGTTGTGTAGATAATTTTCAATTCTGTTACTGTAGCATAACAATTTGTCGACTAGAAAATGTTATAAAAAACAAAAAAGGTGCTTTGCTTTCTTTCGAACGTTTGAAATCCTGAAATATAAAAATAGTGTCTTGAAAAATTTCAAGTTTCATGTCCACAGGCGTGAGCAAACAACCCAGAACAGTGCGGAGGGATTCCCGCTCGACAGTGAGTAATTCGACGGATTGGTCCGGGATGTCCGGTACAGATGGGTTAATTGAGGAACAAAGTTATTACCCAGACCCCAATTACTCGACTCTTTTCGATCACCCTGATACCCCTGAGTACATCACATATACAACAGAGGCGGGGTGTGACTTCAAAATTATACAAATGGCGACACTTGAGAAGTGTCTCCAGACGATGTTCTCGAAAAGTTTTAATGATGGATACTTCCAAGAGTGTTTCATCTTAGCGTATCGTTTGGTGACAACACCAGAAAGGTTATTAGATTTAATAGGTATCTTATTTGATCCAGTTATACCCGAAGGAATGGACTGGGATACATTTGTGAAAGAAGTAGTGACGCCACTGCGACTGAAAATCATGAACTTTGTGAGGACTTGGCTGAAGAACGCGTGGAAAGACTTTGAAGGAAAAGACGAACTCATCGACAAACTTCAGCAGTTGATAGAAAGGTTCAAACAGTTTTCATCGAAAATGGGAACTAATATTAATAAGCAATTAGAACTTAAAATTGCCCACGTCGAAGCAAAAAGTGAGGAGTCTTCTATGCCTGGGATCAAAATAACACAACTGGAGAAGAATGAGAAGTATGTGAATGTCCTCCAATACCACCCGGCTGAATTTGCACGACAAATCTCTTATTTGCAAAACAACATATTCAGGAAGATCCCATATTATGAATTCTTGGGGAATGGGTGGACCAAGAAAGACAAAGAAACATTGACACCACAAATCATGCGACTAGTTCACTCAACTCAAAGACTGTTTGGGTACGTCCAAACAACGATTCTTGCAGTCAACGACGTCTCAAAACGTGCTATTTTACTCCACTACTTTTTGGTAGTCGCCGATGAAATGCGTAAATTGAATAACTTTGAAGGGATGAAGGCCGTGTATTCTGCACTGATGTCAACACCAATTTTCAGACTGAAAGATACTTGGGACTCGATCACAACAGAAGACAAAGAGATTAATGGGCGCTTGAGTGAATTGTGTGACCAAGCCAAAAACTTTAGTAAGTTACGAGAAGTGATGAAAATAGCCGTGTCACCATGTATCCCATTTTTGGGGAGTACAATGGGCGACTTAGTCTTTGCAGACGACGGAAATAAAAGAGTTGGAGAAGACAAATTGCTCATCAACTGGTTCAAAGTGCGACAGATTGGAAATTTGATCAAAGAAATCATGGTGAAACAGGCGGTTGCATACCCATTTAGAAAATATGATTCATTGGTCGAGTATTACAGTGGAGCGCCTGTGCTTGAAGACGAGGAACAGATGTATGACTTGTCTGTGTCACTCGAGGAGAAGCGTGGGGAGATGAATTCCGACCTCGAGAAGAAGATATCCAAACTCAAAAAGGATGGTCACGCAGCCGTCAAGAAGTACGTCAAATTTTATTCAAAAGCAGACGGATCGAAGTGAATTATCTAAATGAGCACTTTTTAAGGATTTTAATATTTTTTTAACACCACTGCTTTTTTTGTTTTATTCAAAAAAAATGTTGATTGTCTTATGTAAATACTACAACAATATGGTCACTCTGCCTTATATAAAACTTTGTGTTATCTAAGACTTTTATTTATAAATATTAGTTCATAAAAACTATTCAAATATATAAAAACTGAATTTGATTTTGGTGTTTTTGGTTTGTTATTATCGAACTATATAATAATTTATTTTAATTATAAATTAACTATAATAGTCTTGCATAAAGCAAAGTTTTACATAAAGTAGAGTGACCATATTGTAATTGTTTTTATCTACTTTTGATGTAATATAAAATCGTTTGAAACTATAAATGTGTAAAAAAAATAAAAGTCACTCTGAAATATGTAAAATTAATAAAGTTTGAAATAAATTAATAAAAATTATTTTAATAACCAAAAATAAAAAAAGTTTTTGTGTTTTTGGTTTGGGTTTTTTATAATTATAATATAATTTCTCTTAATCAAAATTTAACTATAAAAGTGAAACTATTTAATTTCATTATCATCAAAATTATAATAATTTATTTGTCGCGAATATTTATTTATTTAAAAAAGTCATTTTGTTAGCAAGTGTTTGTGTGATATTGTCACAACAATATCACTTTTATTCATTGTTTTTGATCTACTGAAGAGATCCGAGTCAAAAGAAGATATGGAAAATGGGTGAAACGATGACACAAAATAATTGTTTAATTATGCACATTTTTTAAAAATGGTGGTCAATGTCGGTAAAATTATTCCGTCAGTCAAAGCAAATATGTTGTGTATAAAAATTTATTGTTTTGAATATCTTAATTTGGCATTTACTTGTTGATTTGTTTTTTTTTGGATTTTTAATTGCTAAATTTGATAACAATTTAGCATCTGTGAATAGAGTTACTTGTCGTTGTATTGAAAAAATAAATGTTATAATAAAATGAACTTTATATAAAAGTCGTGTTAACAATTAAAAATCTAACTTTCTAAAAAAGAGTTAAATTTGGACTGGAAAAAATCGAGAAATTAATCGAAATAATCAACAGAAACAGGGATAATAGACATTTAAATTAGTGCTGGGTTTTTGGCCCGTTCATAAAACTCCGAGGTGTGATTTTCATTCTTAAAAGTGAGGGAAAAGACTTCAAAATCAGCGTGGCAAGTATTGGGTGAAACGACTGAGGAAGAGTCATCACCTGTTGGAGTTGGGAAAAGTTCATCTTTATAGCATTTTTTAGTAACATTAGTGGTAGTTGAGACACACCGGACCTTATTAACATGTGAGTATGATGTTGGTAAAAGGACTGGTTGATATTCCTTATTCATAGTTGAACAAATTGAATAACTAGGTCATCTTTTGAATCAAAAAGATGCTTTGTATATGTTTTATGGATTTCTTTATTGAAATAATACCTTTTTCAAAACATCGAGGAATTGTGAGCAAATAAAAGAACATGGTATTATTTTACAGGAAAACATATAATTTTAATATTTGTTATCGGTAATATTTTCTTGTGGTAAAAAAAAGACGACATTTTTTAATATAAAATGTATGTGAAAAAAAAAAGAGTTGCCGGTTTTCCAAAAGTCGTTCAAAGTAGTTGGTGATGATTTCGCTTTAAATGTTGTTTTATTATAGTTTATAATAAAATGATCGAAATAAAGCATGACATTTCACCGTTTATTCTATTCTTGTTTGTGTTATTCCACTTTATTTCTTATACTTTTTTATCCCGACAAATCACACATAATAGTGTGTTATATTGTTGTTTTTTATAGTAAAAATCGACTTTTGTTTTTAACGGTCTCATTATTTATTATAGCATTTTGGTGAATAAAAAATAAAAGAAGTGAATAATTAAGATATTTAAAGATATTAGATATATCACCAATTTTGTGTTTAATAGGTAATATATTAAATTAAAAAAGATTAATAATTTTTAATAATATATATTAGTATATATATATGTATATAATAATGTTAAGTGAAAAATGATATTAAAAACAATAATTTTGTTAGTTTATATTTGTAAGAAATCATTATTTCCATATCTATAACCATATTTCAGGGTTTGCCAACTGAAAAGAAGTAACATTTTTATAGTTACAATTTCAATCAAAAACTTGAATTTATTTATCTTTTTTATTAAGAGATGATGTTTTAATCAACTTGTTTTGTTTTTTATCGGCTTTAGATATTAAATCCAATTTACTTGACATATTCACCCCAAAAATATATTTTTTTTTTCTATTTATGTAACTAATTTTAAAATATATACAAATTTTTGTTAATTTTTTTTAAATGTTGTAATATCAAAAAAAAACTAGGATATGTTTACTAAATAAACGGGAATAAAGATAAAAAAATATTTAGTAATAATTAGAAACAAAAGTTTTTTTAATTTTAAGACAAAATTTGTCCTTCTTAATGAATTACATCAGATTAAATATTCGGAAAATTTAAGGACAATTTAAGTTGTTGTTGGCAAATGTTCAGTCAAAAAAAATTTAAAACAAACCACACACATTTATCATTTTACTAATATTTGTTTTAAATTATCATTATTATAATTCAATAAACAAATATTGTACATTTTGTTTAAATAATAAGATAAATTTTAGAGAAATAAATTGATAATATCATAGTACAATATAATCAGTTTTCTGTGAAAAAAATATTTATTATTTTATTATAACAACAACAACTATTTTGGTATAAAACTAATATTATAATTATATATTACTATAAAAACTTTGAGGTCTAATTTCAATACAACTTTCTCAAAGACAGTTCCATTTCAACTCAACAATATTATTTGAAATTTCTTTTTATTCAAATACCTTTTTGAATAATAAAAAAACTATAAAAAACTATAATGCAATTAAATTACTTTTCTTTATAATATAAACGTAACTATAATTCCAGTTTATAGGCAGTTTCAAAATTATGTTTAAATAAATATACTTTTACTATATATTGTACATAAACAATAGTGATTAGAAATTATATCAATTAATATTAGTATTCCAAGTTCAAAAATGCTCTAAGAATTATCATTGCCTTATTTTCAAACAGAAATTTACTTTGTAAAAGGAGTCTTAAAAAACTTTATAGAACTGTAAAAGTATGCTTGTTCTTCTCTTCGTTGGGTTCACAATTGCCTTCCGGCCTAATCCCGCTTTTGGTCTGCACAACTTTGACGATGTTATTGTGACTTGGTGTGGCTCTCGTAATAACAATAACGAAAATCGGTTCAGAGCCTCTGGTATTTGCCAATTGCGCTCCAACGTTAACAACTATGCACAAACACTCTTAGAAACAGACGGATTTTCTTTTATTGTCGGAGACACAAAATACAGCGACCCGGTCCAATTTGAAGGTGCAAACACGATAGAATATCCAGGTGAATATTCTCATCGACTTGAAACATACAACGACGTCGAAATCCCGACTGTAAAACTAACTAAAAGATATATAGTAATTCCAACCAAGCCCTTTACCCTTGAAAAGTACGAAATAACAAATGAAGGAGATTCGGATATTGAAGTGAATGTCATGGACTATATCACATCCACTCAGACAGAACAGCCAGTGAAAGGTGGTATCATCGAAGGCACTTTCAGTCAATACTTTGACTATTCTGAAGACGCACTATTGACGAACATTTCTTTGATTATGGGCATGGTTGGTGCAAACACACAGACATTTAGTGATTTAAATGGGTCTTCTCCAATTACTGAGTTTGCCGAAGGGGGGAAGTTTGTGCAAGTGAAAGAAGCACAGGCAACCCAAATCATGTCTGCTTTCCAGAAGAATGTGACTGTCAAATCAAATTCGACGGAGAGTGTTATCGTTTATCGAATTGTCGTTCCAAGCAAAGAAATTGCTACTACTGGTGCCGAATTGGTGAAAGAAATTGAAGCCAAATCATATGATGAATGGAAGGACAACTTGAAAGTTTTCATGGACCTCCACACTGCAAATTATAGAGTTCCCAAATTTGAAAATTTAGACGAGGAAAAGATGTGGTACTCCTCTGTGCTTACTATGTTGTACTCCCAAAATCCAACGGTCGGTACTTTGGTTGCATCCTTCCACCCCCTGTATTACTACAAGACTTGGACCAGAGATGCCGCATACTCCGCAGCTATTTTGACAGCGATGGGAGAGTACAACGGAGCTGAAAAGTTCTTGAAATGGCTTGCAAAAGCGGAGCTCCGAGACGGTGGGTTCTTCGCAACTACATACAGCTGGTGGGATGGAACATATGTAGGGTTTGTTGAGCCACAATATGATTCTGTTGGTGTTGCTTTGTATGTGTATTACTATTACACACAAATGACACAAACAACTGGATTAATTAAGGACGAAACAGTCAAACAACGAATTAGAAAATTGGAGGATTTCTTGTTGTATAGAGATTGGAAAAATCTTATTAAGCCAGACTATTCGATTTGGGAGGAAAGCAGCGATGGATGGACTTCATTAAGTGTCCCACTGCAATATTATGGATTCACACAAATCCAAGGCCACCACGGATTGTTAGCGGCTGCTATGATTGAAGAGAAGTATTATAAAGATACTAAAAGAGCTGAATTGCTGAGAAAGAGAGCGCAGGACCTATCAACTTCATTTGAGAAATTGTTCTGGAATGAAGAGAAAGGATACTTTGTCCAAGCAATTTGGCAGGACAACAAAAAGCAGAAAGTGATCGTCGACACATCGACTGCGACTATGGCGTTCAGTGACATTGTAACTGATCAAATAAAGATCAAAAAGCACTTTGATAACATCAGAAAGTTCAACACCAAACTTGAATACGGCCTTGCAAGATATCCACAAGACTCATACTTCTATTCCTCAAAGTGGAATATTGGAGGAAAAGAAGCTGGTGAAGCAAGCCCACCATGGGGAGTTGTCACAATGTTTATGAGTTGGGCTGAATTGCTCTACGACGAATTCGACAATCATGCAAACGTAGTTAAAGAAAGATTGAATTGGATGATTAAACATACTGGAAACGATTATATGCCATGCGGAGAAGCTGTAGACGGAATCACTGGCGACCCGATTATGTCATCAATGCCTGATGTATACGAACACGCAGGTGTGTATATCATGACAGCGCTTCAGAATCAACAACTCGTCCCACTCTTTAATTATAAGAAGTGGTAATTTGGTAGTTTCGTAATTATTGTTATAACATTTGTTTTGATATAAAATAATAATATTAAAGTACTAAATAATATAAAATGGGAGGAGTCGACCGATACTCAATGATGATCATTGGAAAATACTTCGAAAGCGTCAAAGATTTCAAAGTTGTTATGATGGTTAGTCGAAAATTCAATTTGTTGAGCGAAATGTACCACTTCAATCCAGTACCTTTGACATCACTAAAGGAAAACAAATTGTTCCCAAACATCGAGACTTACCATCTCTACTCAAAGAGTGATTTTGACTTGGAATTTCCAAACAAGGTTATTCATTATTTAATGACTTACGAAGACGCAATTGGTCTTCCACAGAACATAGAGTGCACAAATGTTGCGTTTAGTCGAGAAGATGTCAAACTCTTTGGTGGTGAAATACCAACTTCAAAAGAGGTGCAGTCGTTGTCATCGTCATGTTTTAAGTCATCAACTGAACAGCGATGTGTCGTTCCACAAAACATTAAAGTGATTGGAGACGAGTGTTTTTCACTCTCTGGTAAACTCCACGCAATTTCACTGTCAAGCAATATAACTGTAATACCACAGAGATGCTTTTGGGGATGTCGGAGACTTAGTGCGATTGAAAATTGTCGTCAAATACTTGTTGTTAAGGATGAAGCGTTTTCAGAGTGTAACTCTCTTCGCGATATTTCCATTGAAAGTGTTGAAGCACTTGGTTATCACTCCTTTTATCAATGCAAAAAATTGACTTCTATTTCTTTCGGAAGCACACTTTCTTCACTTGGGTGTGGCTGTTTCTGTGAGTGCATTTCGCTTTCAGAAATCACTTTACCACTTAAAGTTACTGTGTTACCAAAGTCTTGTTTCGCTGACTGTTCGAATTTGCACACCATCAACGGGAACATCACAAAGTATGGCAGTGGTGCTTTGTACAACACTCAAATGAACCCAACTCCATTACTTCGTCTTGCGTTTCGAAAGGCATTTTGAGGATATTGTTGACATTTTGTTAAATACACGCCACCGTGTAATTCTTTTATTGTAATTAATAGTTGTTTAATCCTTAAAGTTATGGTAACAAAAGCTATTATAAATTAGAAGAAGAACTAGAATGTAAATGTGTAATTCATCAAGTAAAACTTCAAAACTAATGAACTAAATAACACAGTGAATATGTCAGTACACGGACTCTCTGATTTTGGACACGACGACGATGACGAGCCAAAGGGGACTGGTTTTTATAATAAAGGAGGAACGGAATTTTATGCAAACAATGACGGTGTTGAAGCGTACAAAAAGGCTACAGAAACTGCCTTAGATGGGAATGGTCATACGAAGAAAAACGCGAACAAAAACGACTTTGTAATAACTGTGGTTTTATATAAAAATGGGATTTCAGTCAACAATGGAGGGTTACAGTCGTACGCAGACAGCAAAGAGTTTTTACACGACATCACAGAAGGGTATGTACCTGAGAGATTTTCAGAAGAAGGAAAGAAGTATAATGTTACAACTAAAATCGTTGACTCGACCAAAGTTGCGTGTAGCGATAAAACAGCCGTGAAAATGACGACTTGTGGGTCTTCCTTTGTTGGCGAAGGAAAAACACTTGGAAAGGAAGTCGGTCAAAATTTCACCGCAATACCACGACAACTCAATGCAGACCTTTCTAAGCCGACTGCTAATATCAAAGTCAGATTTGTTGATGGGAAGTCTAAGGTTCTCAAAGTCAATTTAGATTGGTCACTTCAAAATGTTTACTCATTGATCGCACATGAAAGTGGGCTGACCACTTTCCACCTCAGAGCCCAAAACAGAGTCATTGAAATGAGTGCAACACTTGTTAGTGATGCGAAGATAGCGGGAACGTCGCTTATGCAGCACAAGTAAATTCATTGAGATGTTCTATTTATATTTTGTTTTAATAACAAATAAATTAATAACATATAGTAATAATTTGATGTCTAATTAAATATAGAACAATAACTATAGAATAAAAAATAATTATAAAATTGTATTTTTGGAAGAATCCAATCGATCCAAAAATGGACTCTAAATGTTACTCGGTTCCGATTTCGTTAAGTTGGTCAGTTAATCTCTTATTTCTTGAAGCGATTAAACATTGCAAGTCATCAGGGTTAATTCCAGCATCCAAATATTCACAATTCAGAGCCTCCTCTGCAACTTGTACAAAACCAGTGGAGATCTCATCGAATTTGGGACGTTCTGTTGTGGCCTGATTCCAACACTTTTGTATTATCGAGGACAATTTTAATGGCATCGTCTCGTCTATCGCAAGCCGCTTTCCGTTGGTGACATATTCTTTAATTTCAAATAGAGACTTAAAGTCGTTGTAGGGCTCTCGTTGATAAAAGACTTCCCATGCAGTGATGGCAAATGAATAGACGTCTCCAGCTGATGTATACACATCTTTAAAGGACTCTGGAGACGCGTATATCGGCGTTCCAAGACCCTTTTCACTAATACCTTTTCCTCTTTGAGTGAATCGTGATGTTCCAAAGTCAGTGATTTTGATGCAACAAGCAGACTCAGTGAATAAGGAATTGACAAGTAAATTGTCTGGCTTTAAGTCCAAGTGAAGAATTTGGTTTTCATGCAAAAATTGCATTCCCCTCGCCGTATCAAACAACATTCTGATTTTCAGTTTGTAAGGAAGTCGCATTCTGTTGTCCCCATTTTCTAGGCGCAAGTATTCTCCTAACGAGCCCAAAACAAAGAATTGTATAACCATTGAGACTTGGGGAAGATAAGTCACAGACCCCATATAATTTGCGATGAAAGGGTTGCGCAATTTACTCATCATATTACATTCTTGAATGACATTTTTCTTTAAGTCATCCATCTCTTCTTCCGTCAAATTGTCCCAATCGAATTGCTTGACGGCAACAGGAACACTTCTGTATTTCCCAATACAGATCTTGCCGTTCGCACCCTCGGCAAAAGCTTTCTCTGATACGTTTAACTCGTCCATGTCTAAATGTGTTGAACTTGCAGCGTCTGTTTGAATATTCAATTTGTAGTACGTGTGGTGTTGAACATTTTTACACAATTCTTGCATCGTTGCTTTGTCTTCAGTACTGAAAGTTTCAAACGTCTTGTCGAGAAGAACGTTTGCGATCTGCTGGAGCGTTTTTTTTGATTTACTAAACCACACAGTGAATGGAATTTTCATTTCTTTGACTTTTGTTGTGCATTTTAAAGTCATGTAAACGACACACTCTCTTGTCCCTAAACGGGGTGCTGCATATAAAACTTGTGGTTCAAAGTGAAACACATATTTTGGGTTATTTGGAGTATGGAATATGACCATCATATATTTGTTTTTCGAGTAATTCTTGATGTCCATACGCTCAAAGCGCGTCTCTCCAACATCAGTCACTGCATTTTCAGTACCAAAGTCCAAACTGAGTGGACGCACAATGTATTTGTTTTCTCGAGAGGGCATCTTTTGTGCTGCACCTTGAATGTAAAAGTGGTACGACGGTTGTTGTTTTTTTAGTGTATCAAAATCCACTCTTTTATTCTTTGTAACAATCCGAATAACAAAGATGAAGATGACAACTATAACTATAAGAACTAAAACTGCTCCTCCAACTACAGGAAGAACAACAGTCAAGATGTAATCTTTCCTTTTACATCCTCCGTAATTGTTTTTGTCCGCTTCAAATCCTTCTAAACAATAACAAAACTCATTGCAATTTGTGTTGTTATCGCACTAAATTGTTAATGTATTGTTTATATAATGTCATTTGAAGTTATAAATTATAATTATTAATTTAATTATTATAATTAATAGATAACAAACTTCTTCTGTTCGTATATAGCCATTTGCACCACTTATTTGATCCAAGACCCCATTGCCACATTTATCAGATACACATTGGCCGTTTTTGGCAGAAAACCCATAGTCAGTCATACATCTACATGTATGTAGGCACCCTTCACTTCCTCTAATACATTCTTCATCTTCTAATTTGGAATTAGACAAACATACATTTGACACACACTCTTCATTTTCAAGTGTATACCCCTCTTCACATCCACAATATTGATCACAATGCAAAGACCCAAATTTACATAAATTGGAGTGGTTCGGCACTTGCCATTGGCCATTATAATAACATTTCAAATGGCAATCATCACCCCCATATTTATCAGCACAGACACACTTCCCTTCGTCAGTGGAACAATACCCATGTTGTTCGGACATTCCACAATTGTTCGCACAAATCACTTTAAATACAACTTGGATGTCCGTGTTTGGTTCTTGTGTTTGTAAGTCTAAGTACCGAACTTCATTGTTAACGTTTTGTTCGATTTTTGTTTTAATTCCCATCCCAACACCAGCTTTGCTCTGTACGCCATATTCCTTCCCAACCCAAATGTTGTTGCACCTCCCGATGTTTGTGTCTGGGTCATCAACAACAAATTCCTGTAAATATATCAGTCTATTTTGTTTTTTGGTATCAATCAATAGCGAGTAATTTCCTTTAAAATTAACACCAAAGGTGATATAAGCTACCATAAGCGTTGGAGCGCAGAAGGAATACCCAAACTTACCATATCTCGTGAATGGAAATGTCACTTCTAATGTTTTTGTTTTTGAATTGAAAAGTTCTTCCATCTTTGCTTGATCGAAAGTGACTATTGGCACAAGACCGATTGTGTCATCTTTCACAACTTGAACAGTGAGTGTGACTTCCTCAGCACCTTCTATACTTATAAAGATATAAACCATTTTTTCAGTGTTTGATTCACTGAACAAAATTGGGACACGAAGAGAAGCTTCTAGTGTATCCCCGGGGATGTATATTCTCCCACCGCATTCACCCGAATCAGTGGACATCGACAAACTCGTCTCAATGTAAATTTTGTTTGTTGTCTTCTTCGACTTGATGACTTTAAAAATTGTGAATTCATACCCATCTTTCTCATAATCAGGAGCATGTAATTTGTACCATTGACCACTTCTATACCGGACTTTATTTGGGCAGATTCCTTTATAAACTGTTGTTGTCTTAGTAAGTGTAAGTGTCACAGACGACGTGTTTGTTAGTGTTTCAACGTGTGACGCAGATGGAAGCCAACTGCTTTCCTGAAGAATAACAGTAGATGCAGAAATACAGCCATCACTGGATGGGATGTAGAGTTGTGTTGTATTGCCGTCTGCAAAGTAAGGAACACACGTGAGACAAGAAGAATCTGTTTGGTCGTATCCAGTCTTACATGAAGATGAACACGTGTAATTGGCTATGCAAGTGCTCTGACACCCACTCGAGCATGTAAACTGTTCAACAAGAGTCTCCAAAGCGGACACCAAGCTCAATAACGTGACGAAACACAGGAAACCCATTCAATCTTTGTCTATTTTAGATCATCGGATTCAAAGTCGCATCCCAGTTTTTGTTGTTTAAACTTTTAACTTCATGGTCATTCGAAACACCCTATGCCGAATTTTGGATTATTCATATGTCAACTTTATATAAAATGGACATATCAACAATTATTTTTTCAATCATTTTGGTATTAACACTTTAAATAACATTGAACAAAATTCAAGTGGTCTAAAAATCGGGAAATCTCGAGTTTATTAAATAAATTTCCATTTTTTAGAGATTGTATTATGTGCATAAACAATACACAAGCCAAAAAAGGAAAACCATTAAAAAATGGATTAATATCCCTGTAAAAAGAGGCCAAAACAAAAACAAGGGCGTTATTTTAAGTGTTAATGGCATTTCATGCATTCGAGTTAATTGACGTTGTTTTTTATTGATAAACAAGACACTTTTATTTGAAGCATAGATGTGGGCAATTATCGTGATGATACCGGTTTGCAAAAGTGTTTTCAGCGATAATTATGAACTTTTTTTAGTTGAATTATAAGGACTTTTGAATCTACGAAAAAAGCAAATCTTCCACGCATTTTTCAACCCTTAACACCACATAATTACACAAGATATTTTGTATTGAATCATTTTATTGGTTTAGACTTTGCAAACTATGACCAAATATGTCTCGAATAATATAAAAAATTGGTCATTTTATTCTCTGTGGTATTCTTTTCATAAAAAAATATAATGAAGTCTTGACTCGGACATTCCGGTTTTATTTGCACAAAGTGACTGATTTGTCTTGTGTATTTTGGTTTGTTATTTTTTCATGAAAAACATAGAATCAGTCTTTTAACGTTATATGTTTAGAATGTTGATCTTCCCTTTTTGCACAAAAAATTGCAAAAAAAACACGATGAAATCACAGCTATAAATTCCAAACAAATTTTGGGAAAGTGATATAATAGGAGATTCTATTAGTATTTTTGGAAAATATTATAAAGCTTCCAACTTATTCAAATAACTTATTGTAAATTGAAAAACTATTTGAAAAAAAACTAAGACTAAACTATGTTTTATTAATTCCAATTAATAAAATTATATTTATTTATTCTAATTTATTCTTATTTAATTTTGTAATAAAATGCAAAAATTTATATTTTGTTTTATAATAAATATTTAATATTTATATTTAATATATATATTTGATATTTATAAATATATATTTAATATATATTATTATACAAATATATTAATATATATTATATATTGTATATTGTTTGTTGTGTTTTATATAAAGTCAGTCTGGAAACCTTATTTATTCCAAAAACCTTATTTATCGACAAAAATAGGTTATTTTTATTGTTTTTTGGTTTTGTTTTTCAAATTTATATTTTTAATTTCAGATCTATTATTTTTAAATGAAAAGGAACTTGGACAAATTAACTGATTATGTTATTTATGCTCAGACGCTGAGTATAACAATAGAAAAAGAAGCTGTCCTTTATAACAACAATAAGGCAAACCTTTTATTGTGTAAAGTAGTAGACACATCAAGAGAAATACAGGAACAATTGATTAAGATCACAAAGATAATCGATTGTGTTAAAGACATCAGAGAAAAGATGATGATAGCTTTAGATAAATATGAAGATATTGCTGCATTTGCATCACAAATTAAGACTTTCCCCAGATCTGGGTTTACTCAGATGATGAATAACGTGCATCTTGTTGTTGGAATGCCAGGATTTGAAGAGGTTAACAATAATGATACAATTCGGAAACTTGAAGAACTACACAACCAGATTCAAAATGTGGACATTTATTCTAAAGATGAATCGAAGGATTTATCAAAAGATAGTTCTCATAATATGGATATTAATATTGCTTGTTGTCTTCCCTCCAACGAATTTAAACTTGAAAACAACAAAAAATTAGAAATCCAACTTTGTAAAATAACATCCAATGAAGACCAACTTAAAGAAGAAATGGAGACTATTGTACATTGAGTTCGTTCCTTTTTGACATCTTCTGCGAATATTACAAGTCCTAACAGGAGACACCAATTGTTTCATTTCTACAATTACATCAAAGACAATACCATTCTTAATTCATTTTTAGCAATTTCCACCCTCGTTCCATCAATTTCACAAGTCGTACTTCGCAATCAAGTTCTCTATTTCACAAACAAACCGGGTTATTCGGGAAGGCCCGCTTCCTTAACAGAAAAACAAAAGAATCGCATGGTCGAATACATCGAAGAACAACAGAAGAAAAAAGACCAACTGATTTTTATGGTTTGGTAAGTTTGCTTAAGAGAGTTTAATATGTTTGTGCCACTTCATAAAATGTATTACTATGTTAATTCCGATGAAAGAATAAAAGTCGCGAACACTGTTTGTATGGAAACTTCCAGACTTGACGTCGAGGAGAAAGTCATACGTAATTGGTTTGAACGACTCAAAATGTCAGTGAATGGTATTCCATGTGAATTTATATGGAATATGGATGAAAGTGGATTTCAAAAGTGGGTGGACAAAATAGATGGGAAGGTTGTTGTAATGAAAAGTGCAACAAAAAATGATTGTGTAATTCCAATCGATCGTTGTGGAAACAGAATTACACTCATAGCAAGTATTTGTATGGATGGGAGTTACTCAAAACCAATGATTGTAATTCCTCGTTCAACAATAGATGTTGAGTTGTTCACGTTTGGATGGTTTAATCAGGTTCTGTTTGAATACTCAGAAACCGCCTTTTTAAACACACAAATATTTCATAAATGGTTGGATTGTGTGTTCCTCCCTAAACTCAGTTCCAAAAGAACATTATCAAATTACAATGGTGAAGCTGCATTGCTATTGGATGGGTATGGCTCACATATTGATGTTCTTGCTTTGCAAAAGTTGAGCAAAGCTGGAGTGAAAATGGTGTTAAAATTTCCACATACAAGTCATCTTTTACAAGTGTTAGATGTTTCAATTTTCTGAAATCAAAAAAGAGAATTACATGGACAAGAAGCCCTCGTCGAGTCCGTTCTCTTAAACAATTTAACTATGAGTAAACAAATACTATCTGTGTTGACATCTTGGCAAAAGACAACAACAAGATTTAACTTCTCTAGAACCTTTATTGCTTCTGGACTTATTCCTCGTGTTATTAAAGATACCTGTGATAAAAAATATCCTCTTTGTGTTTGTGAAGTCGTTCCAAGTTCTTCTATTACTGTTGGTCACTTGTATTATACCCAATCATAAATTGAAAAGTATAAATCTGACCATCCATCCGAAATACATAATGAACAAAGTATTCGCTCTTTGAGGGTTGAGAGTAGAAGTGTTGAAAATGCTCATTCCCAAAGGCAACACTCTTCAAAAAAAAACAATTCCAATAAACTCGGTTTGTTTACGTTATTATTACGTAATTTAACGAAAAAATAACCAAATTATTGCCATTTATTGACAAATAGAAAAAATGAAATGATTGGCTAAATGACTTTATCCCCATTTATGTTTTTGGTTTTGTTATTAAAAAATAGTTTAAATAATAGTAATATTTATTAAACATCCCAAAAATGCTTTTTTTTCGAAGGGAAAAAAATAAATAAGGTTTTTGGAATAAATAAGGTTTCCAGACTGACTTTAATATATTAATGGTAAGTTATACCTCAACCTTAGTGACCTATGAATGTATTGATGTTCTCTCAACCTGTGAGAGTTGAAATAATATCTGACACTCATGGATTACATTCTCAAGTTAAAGTGTCTCCATGTGACATTTTAATTTGCTGTGGCGACCATCTTAACTTTGTCACAACCGACGAAATTCACACATTTTATACTTGGTTAAGTAAACAACCAGCAAAGTATATTATTCAGGTACTGGGTAACCACGAAGAAGACATTCGAAAGCACAAATTATGGCCTACAATTGCTCAAATAGTCCCAAATATTATACTCTTAGACAACGACGTTGCAACAATCGAAGGCATCACCTTTTATGGTATAGGTTCTGGTGTTCTTTCTCTTCTTGAAATGCAATCTCAGTCAAAGCTCAAAGGCAAAATCGACGTTGTCATAAGCCATGACCCCCCATACAAAATTTTAGACCAAAGCGACCCATTCCCAAATAGTCCACAAGAACCACCACAAGGCTCGAAACTACTTTTCAACGAAGTGAAACGCATCAAAGCTAAAATGCACTGTTTTGGCCACATCCACAACTGTTACCGGTATGTTGAAAAATATGGGAGGTTGTATGTCAACGCTGCGATGAAAATCAATCCACCCCAAAGTAAAAGAGGGCAAAAAGAGTTCTCGCAGACCACGCCATTTTCTTTCACTTACCGTGACTCGACTTTCACCCCATGCACCTTGTAATACATTTTACTTTTCATCGTTGTGTTCTTGATCAATTGAAACAGAACGCTATGATCTAGAATGGATCAAAACAGAGAAAAAACGAGAAAATCAATAGTATTGTGGTGGGAACTGGTACTGTGGAGAGTATTGTGTCGGTTGTCTTCGGTACATTCTTCTTTGTGGCATTTGTTGAGGTATTTGCATCATCTGTTGAGGGACTTGTTGATAGACCGGCCTTTGTCTTCTCATTGGTTGTCTTTGGTATTGTTGTATTGGGACGTATTGTTGTGGTGGGTAGTATTCTTCTTCATACCTCATAGGTGCATAAGCCATTCTTTGTTGTGGTTGGTAATAGTATTGGTCGTCGTATTGTTGATCGTCATACATATCGCAACCTTGTTCGTCGACGTATTGGACTTGGTCTTGGTATTCATCACCAAGATCCTCTTGCTCATCTGGTTGATCGACAAAAGTGTCTTGGATTGACTTTGGTGCAATAGACTTCAAGTATTCCATTTGTTTTTTAATTTCCTGTAGTCGATAGTAGTATTCTTCTTCCGTTATTGTCTGTGGTTGTTGTGCCATTTGTTGACTTCCTTGTTGTGTTTGTTGTTGTCTTTGAGCTCTTTGTTGGATTTGACCAGCAGTTGGAGTTGGTTGTTGTTGAGGTGCTGGTCCCATTCTTGACTCTGGTCTTGGAGCTCTTTGTGCGATTCTTTGTTGTGGTCTTTGTCTGATTTGGCCTCTTTGTGGTACTGAGGTGTTTGCGACGGATGGTAACATAATTTTTCTAGATTGAGGATCTTGTTGTTGTTCCCCAAAATATTGGTCGTTTTCGTCCTGTCGAATTTTTTCCTCTTCTTTTTTTAGACTCAGCGGTTGTTTACTTTGACCTGGCATTTGATTGGCCATTTGTTGACTTTCCTTCTGCTTGATTTGATTCATACAGAAATTGTCGACAACATCACTACACAATTGACTTTGGACAAGTCTCTTCGTTTGAGTCTCTGTTTTAACAACATCGTTCATCTTTTGTTGTTTCTGTTGTATCATTTCTTGTGGAGTTGCACTAAGTGGTGCTTTGATAACATCTTTTTTCGTCGCGCGTTGTGGTTGTCCTTTCTTTTGGTTCAACGTTTGTTCGACTTGTTGTGGGTTGTGTATCTCATTCAAGTCGTCTTGTCTGGAAACATTAGCTTGGAACAAGTCATCCTTTTCTACCTTCTCAAACTTCTCCGCCAGTTCTCGTTGTCTTCTCTCCAAATTTGCATACATCGAGCAGATCTCTTGCATCTCATCTTCTTGTCTTGCTAACACATTATTAATCGCGTGGGTCTCTTCCTTAATTTTCCACAATTTTTCTAATGACGCCGGGTTCTTTAATGAATTTGTAAGCACTTTATTGATCTCCTCGATGCGCTGTATCCCACTTTCTACTATTTTTACAAGTTCTTTTGATTGTTGTTGAACAAGGACTGGGATGTCTTGTTGCGATGTCAGTATTTCCGTTTGCGATGGTGTCACTTTAACCAACCCCTCCGCAAATGACTCCGCGGCTTGCCCGTAATTTTTCGTGAGGGTTTGCAACTGCTTTGTGAATTGTTCGCTGGTCGCTGCCATTTTTGGACCGAGATTTTGGCCTAATTTGTCAGTAAAGGACAGAACAGTAATACTATAAAATGTTAACCATTTGTTATAGAGAAAATTTGAACAAACGAGCTGCAGCCATGTTAGTGTTAAAAGTGTTGAGTTGTGTTTGAATGTCTTGGGACATTTAATTACATTTTTTGAGATCCAGCAAATCGAATGTTTATGGTGAGGAAACTATAAATTGTAGTTTGGTAACTAAAAAATTCTAATTATTTCATTGAGTCTTTGAAAACACTAATATGTGTCCACTTCCCTTTGGGAACGACTGTACTGCGCATTTGAATCGATTCGACTATTTTTGGATCACCCTCTTGTACCGATGGCAAAACATGACACTCAAATGGATTGCGAATACACATATTCCCGTCGTGATCAACCGCCTCTAATGTCCCAACTATGCTTCTTTCATCAATCAACACAATTTTCACAATTTTGCCAAGCAAATCCACCATTTCTTTTTTTCTAGTTTCTATTTAAATAGTAATTTTCTTTGTGTTATTTTCTTTGTTATATATCGGAAGGTAATTTGGAATAAGGGTTTTTAGAGTGTAATTTATTCATGAAAAGAATGTAAGTTTGTCCGATTTCAAAGGTTTAAAGTAATATAATATTTATAAACTATACTATTGTATTTTATAATCATTAATTAATCATATGATTCATTTAAAATAGTCATGGATTGTTGAACTTTGTAAAGTAAAGTACAAAATACAAACAAGCTCGAATAATTCTTTTAATTATTCAAATTTTCTCACTCATTTATTACTAGAATTATTTTAATATTTTTAATTATAAAAAGCTATTTTTATTATTTTTTTAAACTATTTTGTTTATTATTATTCAACTATTAAAATAATGTCATTGTATAAAAAATTAACAAGACGAAGATTAGAATAATGTTCAGTCACCATACTCTATTTTAAATATTTCATTACTAAGTTATTTGGATTGTTCATTTTTAAAGTCAAAAAGTGCTTATTTTTTTTGTTGACTCTATTTCGATGGCATTTTTTTCTTTTGAGTAAACCGAATTGCTAAATTTATAAAAAAACCCTAAAGTATAACCAAAAAATGCTATTATTGATTTTCTTTCAAACCAATCCCAAAGACATTAATTTAAATAATACTAATAAAAAATAAGCTATTGAATAACCTTTATGATTGACAATACGACAGAGTTATTTTCTTTTTACCAAAAAAATATTTAAGAAAAAAATAACAAAAAATGTTTTTTATAAAAAGTATAATAGACTCGTTTAATATTTTTAATTATAAGATCCTAAAACAACGATTTGGTATATAGTTAAATTATAGTAAAATAATCATATTTATACCTTTTGTTTTAACATTTTCATTGCACTTATTCGAATCTAGAGATTACTCAGTTATTAAAATAATACTATTATTTTTACTATAAAAGAGCGTCTTATTTATAATAAAAAAACATGCCAAAAGTCCGTAGTGGAAACGAATGAGGATGACAACTATTAAGAAGCTTCTAGGTTCTTAGTAATGTGACATGAAAATGGGGAAAGTCCTGTTCAAACATGCCCAATTCCATATAAACCAACTCTGATGTATTGAATTAACAATTGATGACCTCTGCGTTGAGAAACCCCAAAATAGTCAATTACAGAAACGTCGTCGGACTTTCAAAAGACTGCGACGCCTTTGAGGCAACATACCCGATCTTGTTCATATCACTCGACTCTTCGGACAATAAGGGATTCACTCGCGGCGCTGTTCATATAGTCAAGCAATTGGTGCCAGAGTTCAAGAATTTGGAGAACGACCAATTCGCCTTCCAGTTTTTCACGGAGGGTATCACCAACAAATTAGTCTGCATCACTGCCATTCCAACTGGTTTTAAAGTCGTTTTGAGAACGTATGGTAACTACACTGAATACTTGGTAGACAGAAGACAAGAGGCTGCCATCATGAACGCTTATGGACAGAAAGTCTACGGTGGGTTCTTGAATGGAATTGTATATGCATTCACTCCAGGAAGAACAATGGACTACGTCGAATTCAGAAAGCCTGAAATCACAAAGAAGATGGCGGAGTGTGTTGCTAACATGCACCACTTAAGTCCAAAATTGACTAAAGAGCCTATTCTCTTTAAAGAAATGAGAGCTTGGCTCCACAATTTGCCAACTACTTATTTGGACCCAGAGAAACAAAAGAAGTTTACTGGAATCAAGTACGATGATTTACTCAAGGAGATTGAATATACTGAGAAGAAACTCACTGCATTGAACTCACCTCTTGTGTGTGGACACAACGACTTGTATCTTAAAAATTTCATCATCAATGACGAAGACCAAACTATCAAGTTGATCGACTTTGAATACGCGTCATGGAATTTCCAAGCGTTCGATTTGGCGAATCACATCACTGAGTGGTGCGGTGTCATCATGGACTTCTCAAAATACCCCAATCGCCAGGAACAAGACTTTTTCTTGAGAACTTACTTGGAGACATACAACGGAAAGGCCCCAACTGATGAGGAAGTTGATAAATTGTATGATGTTGTGAACCAATTCCAACTCGCGACAAATCTCTTGTGGGCAATTTGGGGATTTGTCGATGCTGCACTTTCGACGATAGAGTGGGATTATATGGACTACGCGTGGCTCAGACTTAACAAGTACTACGAATTGAAGAAGAAGCTTTAATTTGAATGTTAATTATTCCTTTATTTATTAAGTTTATTTATTACTTAGAACTGTTATATTAAAAAGTTATAATATAATTATTATAAATTATATTAGATCAATCAATCACAGACAAGGTGATGTCTTACAGAATACCAGATAACCCAATTAAAAAGGCAGAAGCCTGTCACTCGACTCTTCGTCAAAAGAACAGAAATGACTTGATGAAGAAGAGAAGAATTATACCAGACGGACCATTCGACAGAGCACAAATTGACTCTTCTAACAACCAAAGTCATTTTGTTTTGGATGTCAAATTTAAATTGGAGTCACGGTGCACGGATGTTGTCACACAAGCACTCATTGCATTAAAACAGTTTGTGAGACAAACTGACGGATATTGCTTCGAAGAATTGGCGAAGAATAAAGTAGTACCAATTCTAGTCAATATCGTTTCATGTGATAATGTTATACAACTCTCGTTATCATTGACTATTCTTGCTCAAATAGCGTCGTCTTCTTCACAAGTTGTGATGGATGAAATATGGGAGAGTGGTGCATTTGAGCTTTTCGTCAACATACTCGAGAGCACATTTTCAATTTCAAAAAGCAACTTGTTCCAAGCAGCCGCTATTGGGTTTGGCAACTCAGTTCTGTCGGGAGGAAAATTCCTTGACTTCGTAGTGCGGAACAACGTATTCAAAATGTTCTCAATTAATTTTGTAAAAGTGGTGGAGTGTATGGACCAAAGTGTCCCCGAAGCGTTTGTCTTTGCTGTGTCGCGAATGGCTACAAATAATGGACTACGACAAGATGAATTTGAGTGTGCTATCCATTTTGTTTTGAGCTGCAGAAACCTCACAAATTTTGAGGACGTTATATTTCTTTTGAACTACTTTTCAAGTGATTCGAGTTTGGATGAAAGTGTCAAGGCAATCGCAATAAAGTATATATGGGGCTTTGAAGAAACGGCGAGTGTGTGTCGGAATGTGCTTGGGAAAAACTTCTGTTCGTGTCAAAGTAATGAAATCAATTTTTTGATTCAAAGCATAAGACTGAGTCCTGATGTCTCACCTCAAATCGAAGGACTGATAAAGTTTGTGGTGAACACGCTCGGTACAAGTCAAAGCGATGTTTTTGAAAGTAAGTGCATATTATTGTCATGTCTGTCTGAAAATCCCATGACAAGTGGAGAAGTGTTAAAGTGTATTATGAAGCAAAATGAGTGTTGTAGCTTTTTGATAAAAAAGATGAAGGATGAGAACTTTGAAACTGCGAAGTCTGCTGGACTGTTTGTTTCTAAGTGTGTCTCAGTGTACTTTGAAAACCAGCAGATTATTGTCCGATTTGAAGAAAATGGTGTAGTCGATGGTATAGTCAGCCTTTTGCAACGAAGTGGACTTAGAAATGATTACACAAGTCTTACTTTTATCCTCACAACACTCTTTACACTCTTTTTTGTTTGTTTTATATCTTGGCCATTGCTACAGACTCATCACATAGTATCAAAGCAATGTTTCAATCAGCGAAGAGTATTTGTTTGAACCAATTAATCAATTTGAGGAACTTGGAGGCTATCAAATTCTTCAAGAACTCAGTACAATCACAAACCCACAAATAAAAGAGCTTATAAACTCTTTGGGAATGTCCTTATCGAAACAAAACAACGACGATCTTTAACTAATTAACCAATGATATACTTTGTGACAACAAACATTTGTTTTTTAATGGTATTTTAAATGTATTCAATACATCAAAATATCAATTTATTAAGAAGTGTGTTATTTTATTTTTTTATTTGAAACTTTTTAAAACAATAACTTAATAATAATTTCTTTTAATAAAAACATTTAAAAAGATATAATAAATCAACAGAACAAAAACTTAAAAGTCAAATCAATCCACCCAACAGAAATATTTCACAGTTATTATTTAATGACTTGAACAAAGCATTGACACTTATTAGTGAAACAATTATTAAATTAAAACAATTGATTCATTAAAATCAAAAAGGAGAAAGTTTATAATATACTTGTTGAATGGAGTGAAATAATTGTTTATTGTTAATGGATAGTACAGAAATTTGTCATCTCGTTTAAAACAAGAAAAAAAATAACGACAGAAATTAAAATTTGTGATTCGAAAACAAAAAAAACGTTTCTGCTTAAATGTTTTGGTAATTTTTAGTTATAGTTAAATAATAGGATTATATTTGTAATTATAGTTTAAATTGAAATGGTTTGTTTTTCTTTGTTCTTATTAGTAAAAAAACTAATATATTTTATTATAAATATACTATAATGATGTTGCACTAAAACTTCAAAGTTGCACTATGAATGACTTTAAAAAGATCTTTGACTCCAACCAAATAGATTGGTTGTTTATACATTGTACATAAACTATTGTTACACCTATTTTATAATTTTCTTGTTCTT
The DNA here is from genome assembly GCF_000330505.1 of Entamoeba invadens IP1. Classification (NCBI taxonomy): domain Eukaryota; phylum Evosea; order Mastigamoebida; family Endamoebidae; genus Entamoeba; species Entamoeba invadens. The sequence goes on from NW_004440189.1 coordinate 579,497, forward strand.
TCTTCGTATTTCCTCACTGGTTTATCTTGCATTGTTTGATCGGTACCATAAACAACTTCCTCGGTTGTATCATCCTCTTCCGATTTGTTTTCTGATTTATCTCCAAAACTGGCCTCTTTCTCAAACTGTCTTTTAAAAAAATCCTCGAGCATTGGACCCATCACCAATGTTTTGTTTTTCATTTTCTTAACTACGTCTTTGATTAAAACTTCTTTTTGTCGATTTGCTCTGTCCAAAGTGCGTTTCAAATAAGGGAGACTGTTCAACATTTTTGGTTGAAGTGGTATAGAAACATTTAATGAACTAAACATGAGTAAATTAGATATATCCACACATGATTCTATGAGTTGGTCTTTGAGTTTATTAATGTCATTTTCTGTTTCCATTCTATAACATTTTAAGTTCCATGATGAGGGTTATAAAAATAGACCATTTCACTTTTATTTTTGGTTCGAAAAGTACATGCAGATATTTTAATTGAAGAGCAATTTCTAATTATAATGCACAATTGTATTACGTGGTCCAATTTTTAATATAAAATATTCCATTCACATGAATTATTAGAAAGAATTCAGTGTGATATTTAAAAAAAAGTATTTCCATCTTTTTATATCAACTTTCTTAATCAAATTACATGGAAATCTATATAGAAAACGGGACGCTATCACTTCACATTAAATGGATAATACAATAGCTTATCAATTATACCATATTATAAACAACTCCCCTTTTTGTGAAGTTAAGTCCACTCAACAACAGCAAAGCTGCGCACAAACAATGACTTTGTTTGTTTGCACCCAAAGATTGAAATTCCGAGACCTGTAAAGTCGATAAAGTGGATTTGGAATTTGGATGAAATCTCGACCACCGCCCGGTTCATGTCAAATTGACAAAACCCGAGCACATCATAATAATGGCCAAAGAGTCTTGAAGAAAGGGTTGAATAACTTCTGAAGAGTACTGGTTGTTGAAGACCAACGCCTTTCAAACAGAACGCTGATATCTGTTCGTCTTCGTTCCATTCCACACCAACTGGTTTCACGTGATTCACCCCAAATACGGCGTTTTCTGTTTGAAATATGACCGACACGTTTGGTCTCTTAAGTGCATCTTTCATGTTTTGGACGCCTTCATAGTATGCAGTCCCATCGAACAAAACTTGAACGTATTCGTTCTTATTGAGTCGACTCAGTTCTTTGAGGTACTCTCCAATAGAAGTCATTTCTTTAATTGCGGTCGACAAATACGCTATTTTATCAACAAGGGATGGACACACAGGATAGGTAGTATTTCCATTTCCACTTATGGTAACACACATATCCACCTTTTTCTTTACACAATTTGTTGTGACTATACAATCTCTCTTTCTGTCTTCTTGCGCTGTTTCAAATTTAATTGGCGAGATCCTCCCGTCTTCGTCAAATATTTCACTTCGGTCCGCTTTGCTTGTCATTTCAACTTCTCTGAAATCGAGTACATTGTCTTCCGGTAATTTACTGATAGGTGACAAGTCGTCTGACTCCTCAGTGACAATTTGTGTTGTTTTTGCTGGGTGTTCGAAGTCCGCCATTTCGCAATCCATTTTGGCGTTGTTTGGGTTAAAAAGTGGTTGTGTGATTTGTTGCGTCGTGTTACACCTGAGTACCGTCATAGGTTCTCTTGTCTTAATCATTCCATTCGTTTTAAAGGGGTTAACAGTCTCTTTCATTTGTTCTCCCGAAACGTTCAAATTGATAACTCCGTAGTTGTGTAGTGCTTCGATAACAAAGCTGGAGTGGTCATTCCCTTTCTCCATCTCTTTCTGCTTTTTCTATTTCAACAAGAGCTCATTGATTTTGTTTTTTAAAATGTTATTCCTTTTATCTTTTTTATGTCATTTTTTCATTGAAAAAAGAAATACTAAAATGTTATTCATTCTTGAGGAATATCTCTCTGCCAACCCTATTTCTAGGGTTTTCCTAAAATAGAGTTTCTTACAAAAAAATGAGAATTAAATTATATGGTAAAATAAATTATATATTTTAAAAAATGTTTTTGAAGGGACAAAGAAAAAAAGCAAAGAAGTAACACTGAACTTGAAAGACTTTATGTCTGAGAGTGAGTTCACGCCAATCACAGAAGGACAGGCGACTGTTTTGTTTTCGAAAACAGAAGCTGAGGCGTTCTATAATCCCGTTCAAGAATTAAACAGAGACTTATCGATTTCAGTGATATCGTCGTATTTGTTGTCACAAAAAGAAGAACATGAAAAAACACAGAAAGAATATCACCCTGTTGTTGTCGAAGCACTTGCCGCGTCTGGACTCCGTTCTATTCGATACGCAAAGGAATTGCCACAAGAAGTCGACTTTAAGGTGATTTCAAATGACATTTCGAAAACAGCAGTGGAGGCGATTAACCGAAACGCAAAGTACAACAACGCAACACGAATCATTCCGTCGGAATCTGACGCAGTGCTGATGCTTTACAAATTATCACAAGAAAAGAATAAAGCAGACGTCATCGACTTGGACCCATATGGTGCACCAACACAATTTTTGGATGCTTCATTTGCAGCTATTAGAGATAATGGATTAATGGCAGTGACATGTACCGATATGGCGTGTCTTGCTGGAACACATGTACCAGCGTGTTACTCCAAATATGGGGCGATGCCATGGCACTCATCATGCGGACATGAATTTGGATTAAGACTTGCACTACAAGCCCTTGCAGAGACGGCTTCAAGGCACAAAAAGTATATTGTGCCACTCGTTTGCTTCCACATCGACTTCTATGTCAGGATGTTCATCATTGTCAAAAGCTCTGTGTCACTCTCTGGAGAACTTCCTTTGCATGAGGGTCTTGTATTCACTTGCTTGTCATGCGAAAGTTTCTGTTGTAACAAACTTGGGTATGACAAAGATGGTAAAATGAAGGCGTCGCCTTTGAGAATCACATCAAACATTTGCGAACATTGCAAATCCCCATTACACATCAATGGACCTGTTTGGATGGATGACTACATCGACTATGACTTCACTCGGAAATTACTTAAAAGGTATCAAGAAAACGAAGGGTTGCACGTTAACTCAAGAAGAAGAATCATGGCACTTCTCCAACTTCTTTCCGACGAACTTCCTAATACCCCTCTTTTCTACGCTCTCGACAGAGCAGCTCACTTTTTCAAACTCTCTGTACCACCACGTTCTATTTTTGTGTTTGTTCTTCTGGTATATTTGTAATAAAAATGTTATATTTGTATGGTTCTTAAAATAGAAGATGACATGTAGGCAAGCTTTAGAGTCTAAAGGGTTCAAAACATCTTTTTCGCACACGTACCCAAATAGCATTAAAACAAATGCGGACGCAGTCACGGTCTGGGACTTGTTCAGGGAGTTCAATTCGCAAAATCCGTCGAAAGTGTCTGAACAAACGCCAGCTTATGTGTTATTGAAAGAGAAGCAAAAGACAGTATTTGAGTTGACTCAATTCAAGAAAATCAAAGAGAAAAAACCGAACCCCTTATTTGTGGAGAAACCAGGCAAGAACTGGGGACCTGGGTGCAAGAAGAAAAAGACGCTCACCAACAAAATCAATTCAATGGGTGAAGACAAAAAGGAGAAAGAGAAAGATGAGGACTTAGATATCTGAGTTCTTTTTACGTATAATCGAATGGTATGTTATATTACATTTTAATGCAATATTATGTATTGTAACATTTGATTTTAAATCGTTACAACGAAAGAATGAACTCCATATATTCCTGTGTTGAAAATACTCGAAAATTTGGTCCAAAAAAAGAACTGATAAAAATAATGTATTTGACTTTAAGTCTACTCGTAATAGGGCTTTGTCGTGCAAATACTTTTTGTTGTAAATACACAAGTGGGAAAGAGTGTTGGTGCGATAGCTTTCAAGACTGTGCAACTGATATGGTCAAAAATGATGTCTGTATTGGCTCGTATGAGTGTAATATCTATTGCTATCACTCAAGTTTGTGCTTATCATCTAAATCAAGTTTTAATGTAAAGGCATTACCGCGGGGTCTTACATCTATGTCATTCTATTCTTTGCGCTGGTACTCTCCTTCACCTTTTTAATCGCGACAAACTGTTGTTGTTCCTTCCATGAAAAAATCGTTACAACAGCCCCACGTCTCCACAGAAAAGAATCTCCGCCTTTGGTTTTCAACACAAAACTGAGTGGTGACGAAAATGGTGATTTACCAAAAGTGACAAATGAAGAAAAAGTGGAAGGTGCTGCAGTTGTGATAGACTCTTCTGAGACAAAAAATGTACTTTCAAACACAGAAACACTTCAAACAAATTTAGTGCTCGACTAATTGTTATTCACTTTATTCTTACTTTATTGAACTTTTAACAAATCAATGAAAAGAAAGTAATTCTACTAAAAATAGTTAAAAAGTTAATAAAAGAATCACCTCACTTTGACTCTTCAGACTTCTCGTCTTTTTCTTTGGCTTTATCTCTTCTTCCAATGCCCAAAGTAGCACTTAGTCTTCTTTTCAAACTTTTGCGTTTCTCCTTCTTTGGTGATGTCGATGAGTCTTCAAGTCCTCCTTCGACCTTTTTGTTGCCATTCGACATCTCTTGTATAGTGATGTTAAGTGGGTTATCTCCTTCTGTTTGTTGTTGTTGTGCTCTCGCGCCAATTTGAAGTCCTCTTCTCTTTTGTGGTTGTGGTTCTTCACTTTGTGTTTCGCTGATCGATTCAGACACTTCACTTTTTTGTGCGACTCGTCGTCCTCTTCGACTTCCCAATATCCCTCCCATTTTTCTTTCTTCTGGTTCTTCAACTTCCTCACTCTGAACCTCTTCGACCTTTCTTGCTCTATTCCCACCAAGTATCCCAGCCATCCGTGGTTTTTGTGGTTCCTCCTCTTCATTGCTTTCATTTTCTTCTTCACGTGGTGGTTCTTCAACTTTTTTCTCTGGAAGTGGCAAGTTGAGTTGAATGTTTGAAGTGTCGACTGGCTTGTAGTCCCCAAACTCGTCTTCTTCTTTACTTTTCTCTTCGTTTGACGCTTCACTTTTATGTGGACGATTTCTGAACGAGACTCGTTGTCTTCGTTGTGGTGGGAGTGTGGGAGGTTCTTGTGAAGCAACTTCTTCCTGTGGTTCTGCGACGACCTTTTCTTCTTCTACTGGTTTTTCTTCCACCTTTTCCTCAGTTGTTTCTTCTTTCTTTTCTGGTTGTTCTGTATGTGAAATAAGTGCTGCTGGGGCATTACCTGCTTTCCCAAAACTCGGTCTGCCATTTCTTGTTTGTCTCAAATTCAGTCTTCTTCTTGAATTTACAGGTGGAGGGGGTGGTGCATCATCTTGTGGTTGTTCTGCACTTTGGTCTTGACTCTCTTGACTTTCATTTTGATGCGACAGACCTCTTCTTGGGTTTACAGGAGGAAGTGGTGGGTTATTTTCTTCTTCAATATTTTGTTCTGGTTCTTCACTCAATTGTTGTTCCTCTTCTTGTGTGACAGGTTCAGGTGGCAACATATCTCTGATGTTCTTTGGTTTGTTTCTTCCCAATTGGAATCCTCTTTTGACAAACTCAGGCTCAACAACTTCTTCGTCTTCATCTCCTTCATCCTCTGCAACTTCATTTGCGTCTTGACTTGATTCGATTCTTCTTGGTTGTTTATTTCCAAGCATACCACCAAATCGTCTTTGTTGTGGGTATTCTTCTTCCTCTTCTTCTTGTTCAATTTCGTCTGTTGCTTGGAGTTCTGGCATATTCAAGTTAATCAAAGATGCTCTTGTTACCTTTCGTGGTCCATATTCCTCTTCTTCGTCCTCATTTTGTAAAGCAGCTGGTGTTGGTAAGTTAAGTTCTTCTTTTGTTGGTTTTGGTACTCTTGGAGCTGGAATGGGTGGTGGTGAAGATGTTTGTGAATCTTCAGAGATCGATGACTTGAGCTTCTTATTTTCTTCTTTAATTCTTTTGGCCTCTTCTGCTTTTGCCTTCTTCTCGTCTTCTTTTGCCTTTTTAGCTTCTTTCGCCTCCTCTTTAATTCTCTTTGCTTCTTCCTCTTTGACACGCTTTTCTTCTTCTTTCATTCGTTTGGCGTCTTCCTTTTGGTTCTTCTTTTCTTCCTCTTTGGCGCGCTTTTCCTCTTCTTTTGCTTTCTTTCTCTCATCCTCTTTTTGTGTCCTGTCAGACTTATTATCGAATCGGTTGTCATCCGACGACTCATTTTGTGATGCCTTACTTCCACTATCTGACATCACGGGCATTGTTTGTTTGTCATTGACTCTGCCAAGCCTTTGTGGCTTTGGTGGAGTTGGTGGGACAACCTCAATTGGAGCAACTTCTCTCTTTTCATCAGTTTTAACAAGTTGGGCGGGTTTTGGAGGAAGAACAGGAGTAGTTCCAGCGGCGGCAGCAGCAGCTTCTGCTTGGACTTGTTTGAGTTGTTCTGCTTGCTTTTCGAGTGTTTTGTTTAATAACGAAGTTGGGTCTGCACGTGGTCTTTGTCCTCTTACACTTCTTCTCATTGCCATTCTCTTTGGTCCTGTTGGGTTTGAGAACAATTCGTTTGGAATGCTTGGCGCAGGTTTGTCATCAACGGATTCTTCTGTTGATGAAGTAGTGCTTGCTTCAACTTGTGGAGGTACAGCGGCTGGTGTTAATACATTTTCTTGTGTTGGTCGTCTTTGTTTTGACATGAAGTTTTTACGATTCATACCATCACTCGTAGATGTCAGCGCAGAAGGCTTAGTCCCAAATCTTCGTGATGACTGTAACACTGCAGATTTCTGTGCATTCTTTCTTGAGTCCAAAACAGTCTTTCTTGCCAAGGTCGATGCACTCAGAGCATCTCCTTTAAGACTTGGGCGCTTGAATAAGTTGGCATCAAACTTGATGACAGTGCCAAGTAACTTGATTTCTTGCACGTTGATCGCCTTTGGCTCGACTTTGTCACCAAAGTAATTTGGTTTATCTGGGTTGAGACTTGCTCTTGTAGCAAAGAGGTCATCTCGTTGGAATTTACACAATTGTGCAGTGCCTATCATTGCATTTGGTCTGTGCGACGTTCCATACTTCTCAATGACATTCTGTTTGTTTGCCTTTGTATCAAATTGTTTGCACAAGTAGACCAATTCGTAGAACTTCTGTCGATCTTCGTCACTTCCGTTCGCTTTGTTCCCAACACAGAAAGTCGGTTCTTTTAAAGCCGTTCCCTTGACGTCCCAATTCTCAAGTCTTTCAAGAATATTATTTGGGTTAAGTTCTTTAGAGAATGTATCTGTTCGGTACATTGTGATGGTTTTGGGTTCATCGATTTCTTCAACCTTCTTGATATAGTCTCGTTGTGAACTTTTCTCATTCTCAGTCTCGAGATTCAACACATTTCCACTCGACACAAGAAATGTTGGCTTCTTTCTGTTTCTTGCCTCGCTGATTCGCGATAGAAGACGTTGGTCTGTAATAGCCTTTCCGACACCTTTAAACGTGCTCAACTTCTTTTTCTCTTCTTCGATACGAACGACTTCTTCTTCCTTTTTTCGATACTCCTTCTTCCATCTTTCATCTTGAACGTTCTGATTAGTTCCACTTTTGAAATTGGCTTTAGCTCTCAAAAAGAACGTGACGACGTCTCTAAAGTACTGTTCGAAGTCTTCCAAACTTAGTGGAACCTCGACATTTGCTCGAACCACCTTACTCTTCTCCGTATCATATTGCAATTTTATGGTGTTACTCTTTTGATCTCGATTGTCTCGAAGGGTGTCCATCACCAAATTGCATTGTTGGTCAAACATCGTTTTGCTGTTACACTTGGTCACGTCAACAACAAAAGTACTCCCCTTTCGATCTTCTCTGTCCATATCTGGCATTTCATCGTCGCTACCTTCCTCGGAATCTTCGTTCATTCGCTTTGTTTCATATCCAGTTTGTCTGAGTTTGTATGACTCAATTTTCTTCTTCATTTGCTTCAAGACTTCATATGCATGTCGTCGAGTTTTTTCATCAAGGGTGTCGTTCTTTGTGTCAAGCACAAATTGTCGGTAATAATTAGCAACATCGAGTTCGGCTTGTTTCTTCGCCTTTCTTTCTTTTCTTTCATTGTTTTTCCTCTCGCGCTCAGCTTTAATGTCGGCTTCCGTCTCTTTTTGTTGTTGGCGCGACATCTCTCCATTCCCTCGTTTCTCTAATTTGTCTTTCGCTATCCGGTCTTCCGCTTCTCGTCTTCCAAGCCATTGCCAAGTCTCACTTCTAGCTAAATCGTCCGGACCAAGCACAACATCATCCAATGTAATTTCAGCAGTAGTTTCCATTACAAATATTGGCATAGCCTTTTGGAGTCGTTTTAAAAAGCCTTTGTCGTCGATTGGGTTTCCAATAAAGTTGATCCATCGCAAGTTAAACATTTTCGAAAAGACCTTTTCAAACTCTCCATACGACCTTTCTGTTAACAAATTGTTTTTCATTGACAACTTCTCCAATCCATAAAACGCTCGTATTGGTAGAATCGAGTCAATTTTGTTCCCGTCCAACTCAAGTTTTGTGATCGACCCAACAACAGTCAACTCGATTTTCTTGATCTTGTTGTTGTTCATTTTTAATTCATCAATTGGTCTTTCTCCGACGTTATCAAGTGTTTCTATTTCATTTCTGCTCATATCAAGTGACATCAAAACAGGGAAGTAGTCTGCGGTGAAGAGTCCAAATTCAATTGATCTTATACCCGCATTCCGTATAGAAAGGGTCTTTAAATTTGTCCACACAATTTCGGTATCATCAGCATCTTTGTTTTCACCTAATAAAAGTGTTTGAAGGTCATCAACTTTGACACCGTCTAGTTTCAGTTCTTTCAGTCGATTTGGGATGTTTAACGTCGTAATTTCCACTTTGCAGTAGATGTTCAGAAAACTGATACTTTCAATGTGACACGACTCCACAAAAGACAACGAAAGTGGTGGTCGTTCGTTCATATTAACATTCTCAACTTGATCTTCCTCTCCAAAGATTTCGACTTCTTTGATTTTATTGAACTCTTTAGACAACGTGTTCATTGTCCCATATGTCGGGTTCGTCAACCCATTGAAGAATAACACTGTTGATGGGTTCAGTCGAATTTTCTCATCACCACCTTGTTTACCTTGACTTATCATTTCTTTGAAAGTGACCAATTCCTTGTGAAACGCATTCAAAAATTCGGAGTTATCAATATAGACGTCTTCTTTTTTCTCATCAAGCGTCGACTCATTTGTACTATCAGAAGTGTTTTTAAACACAAACATATATTTTACAGTTTCTTTCTTAGTTACTTTTCTTCAATTTCCTTCATTATTACACGTAAAATACTTATACATTGGTCAGATCTTGTTTTAACTAATTATTCTCTAATTATTATTATATTTAAAAAAGTATAGTTTAGTATTATTTACTTTTCCCATAATTGAAGGGTCATTTGCTGTGTTCAATTTATTTTCTTCTCTTCTCAAAAATATAGTTGTTTTATTATAATAATGCTATTAAACAATTGAATTGATAGTAGTTGAATATTAATAAAAAAATCTATTGTGAAACTAAAGAAAGAACACAAAAAGTAAACTATAAAAATCATATTTTTACAAGTCACTATGTTGAGACTTCTAACATTAGCTTTTGCAATAGCTGCCGTTGCGCTGAACCTTCGCGATAATTTAGATGATTTTCTTGACAACTTAGACAAAGACGAGTTATTTAATGATGGCGAATACAACGAAGATGACGAATTTACATTGGATGAGGATATCGACGATTACATGGATGACGAAGATGACGATTTTTCAGACGACGAAGATGATGAGGATGAATATGACCTCCAGCAAATCACCACTAACTTTTCCTTTTCTCAAGACGACAAAGTTTCTGCTTTAACACCGGAAGCAATTTTTGATAGTGCGGAAAGACTGTTAGTTGAAGTTCAAGTTCCCGCATTCTCTGGGCTTCGCGACGTCAAGTAATTAATACCATTTTATTCCTTTACTTATGAGCGTTACAACAAACACCCCTAATCAAATTTCACTTAATAAAAAGAACTGCTTAAAAGCTGCTGTACTTCAGCTTGACATCATCATTGTGTTTCTTCTTGTGCTTGATCCATGTGTAGAGGAAGATTGTACCCATCACAAGAGCAATAAATACGATTATCACTGCAGTGATTATACCAAACCACATCCAGAGTTCCCAGTCTTCTTGCTCCCGTTGGACATCACCAAGTCGGGTGAAGTTCACCATAAACGATCTGTTTGAACTAGTGAGATCTTCTACAATAAAACCTATATGAACATACACGGGGCCTGAAGGATGTATGTCAAATGTTGTGCGAGCACCTACACCACCAGCACATGTCAAATCCCCTGTTGTGTACGTGTCCTTGTAGATCACACATTCACTCTTATCATCAATAACATTGATTGCCATTAAACCATCAGCATGTCCGCAGGTATTCACTTCAATGTTCCAGTCATGTGCAAACGAAACTTGAAATGTCCTTCCAAAGATTTCTCTCTGAATTGGGTCTGTAAACTCTTCAGAACATTTATCCGATGTGCCATTCACCGCGGGGAATACAGTGATATACTCATAGAATGGTAGATCTTCGACAAGTATGTTGGGCAATTCGTTCTCGTCAATGTTTTGAAAATGAATTGTGAAGCCGTACTGCTCTTTTGTAGTTTTGTCCGATGCAAATAAGAGTTTGTACTGATTCACATTCGTCACAGTGAATTGTTGTGACTGTTCGATGAGTGTGCACTCTTTGTTTTGTGACTCTTCTAAAACAACTTTCACACCCTCAATGGGTTGTTCGAGTGTGATGTGGATTTTGGTATAAAGTGGAGAGTCAAATTGATACGCGGTGATATAATAATTGGATAACCCACAGTTTGTTGTTGGTGTAATTGTGTCCGATATTTCAACCATTTCCGATTTGGTTGGAATGGTCAAAGGAATCGGTTCGTTATAATCTCCTTGCTTGCCACACACAAAAGGTGTGACAATCAAAAACGCAAAGAAAAGTAACATCACTGGTTTAGTAGTTCATTTTAGTTTAAGTATGGTTTATTGGTAGTTTTGTTTAAGTGTTTTTATTATTATGGATTATCCCGATATGTAAGGACTTTTATTATTTTATTCCACTAAACTCCACAAATCTTTGTTATTTGTTTTTCCATCAATTTTGTAGCAATTGTTGCTCTTTTTTCTTTTTTTTATTTAAAAAAATTACTAAACCAAATTAAAAATAATAAAGAACAAAATAGTGTTTTACACTATTTATTTTTTGAACTAAATTGTTTCCATCATTTTTTTACAAAAATGTTGTAAATAATATGGTAAATTACTTTAATTTTTTAGTTTATTTTTATTTTTTCAAATAAAATCATTTTCCAAAATTTTTTAATAATTGTTTCCTTCTTTTTATGAAAACAATTCGAAATAGTAATTCTATATTAAACCATTATTATAGTTTAAGTTTATTAATATAATAATTGTTTTATAGTTTTTTTATTAAAATATAATTTATTAAGTCATTTATTTTTATTATTATCATAGTTTTTTTATTACAAACACATTTTTATAACAATACAAATTAAAAAATTATTTCGTTTGATAATTATACAATACATTATAGTAAAAATAATTTAATAAATAAATATAAAGTCAGTTTGGAAACCTTATTTATTCCAAAAACCTTATTTATTTATTTTCCTTTGAAAAAAAAGCATTTTTGGGATGTTTAATAAATATTACTATTATTTAAACTATTTTCCAATAACACAACCAAAAACATAAATGGGGTTAAAGTCATTTAGCCAATCATTTCATTTTTTCTGTTTGTCAATAAATGGTGATATTAATGTTGTTATTTACCAAAAATAATGGTAAAATACCGTAAACAAACTGAGTTTTTTGTATCATTTTTTGAAAATTTTCGCTTTTAGGCGCGAGTATTTTTTCAACATTTTTAAGACACTCTTTCGGAGAGCAAACAGACACCCACATACATAGTTAAGACAACTTCTTGTGAACGGCCTTTAATCGACCACTAAACTGCATTTCGATGTTTGAGTCTGCCAATCGTAGTGTTCTTTTCAATTATGATTTGTCTCGTTGTTTTTGATTTTTATTTGATGAAATAGAAATTGGTTGTTGTTAAATTCTCATGTTGTATGTATCATTTTACACAAAAAAGATTTGCCCAACCATTTTTACAACAACGGCACCATTTTTGTTGTTATACACGATGTTTGAGCGTAAAAAATCGAATTGGTCAATTTGTTTAAGTTCGTTTTGATTGAAAAAACAAAGATTTCAAACAAAAAAAAAATAAAATTGAAAAACAAAACCAAATAACAAAAAAAATAACCTATTTTTGTCGATAAATAAGGTTTCCAGACTGACTTTATTATATTATTACTATATATTTAAAAATAAATTTTCAAAATTATATTAAAATATTAATTTTATTTTTTATAAATAGATTTTATATAGTTGATTTATATTAAAAAATATATTATTTTAGAAATTGAAATTAAAGTTTTATAAATAACTTATTTTATTATTTATTAATCATATTTAATTTTTTATTATAATAAATTAATAAAAATAATTATCAAACATACTAAAAATAATTCTATTTGAGTCTTATTGTGTTCTTTTTTACTTCAATTCGAAACAGCACACTTGAGGTATTCGATTTTTTCAATTTTGGAATGACTAAGAAGTTGTATTATTATCTTTACACCAAACAACATTTAGCCTCTTATGCACTTGTCCTTTTTGTATACAATCATAACAAAAGCACCACTCTTGAGTCGTCATACTCCATTTTTTAGCAAAAAAATTATTTCAAAACTTTTTTTTCTCATGAACACCATTTTTGACTAAGATCTCAACGAAAAGAAAAAAGAAAAAAAATGTCTTCAACGTGGTGCAACACCACACCACGTTGCTCAATTTATTGCAAATACTTTGGTAAAAATTAAGTTAATAATTTTATTAAAAAAACGTTTTAATATAATTATTTTGATTGGAATAAACCAAATAATAAAGTTTAAAAAAATAAGTTGAGGATAACCGAAAAATAGAGATGATGAGTTGCCCCCAAAAATGGGAGATACCCTACAATTTAACCTCCAAAGTTCTAACTGTTGTATCGAATGTCTGTACCAACAAAGGAGACTCATCCAAAGGAGAAATCATTAGTCGGAGCGAAAGGCAAATTGACGCTGAAGGGATACACCCCAGGTATGAAGGTTTGCACTCGTTTCCCACCAGAACCATCTGGATACCTCCACCTTGGTCACATGAAAGCCGCCATGCTTAACGATTACTACGCACACAGCAATGGAGGACAACTCATCTTGAGATTTGATGATACAAATCCATTGAAAGAGAGTCAAGAATACGTCGATAATATCATCAGAGACTTGAAGACCATTGGTATTGTTGCAGACAAAGTGTCATACACATCAGACTACTTTGACATGTTGATGGAATATGGAGATAAGATCTTGAAAATGGGGAAGGCATACATTGACGATATGGATCCAGAAGAGATGCACAAGGGCCGTATGGAAGGTATTGAGTCGCCAAACAGAAACAACACACTCGAGAAGAATCTTGAGATGTGGGAAGAAATGAAGAAGGGCACTGAGAAAGGAAAGAAGTGTGTGATGAGAGGAAAGATTGATATGAAACACAAAAACAAGGCACTAAGAGACCCATCGTTGTGGAGATGTATTGACGCAACACACTATAGAACTGGGAACAAGTATAAAGTCTATCCACTTTATGACTTTGGTGTGTCGATTATTGATTCGACTGAAGGTGTGACACATGCTTTGAGATCACAGGAGTACTCTGATAGAGCTCCGTTGTATGACTGGGTTGTTGATATCTTTGGAATGAGAAAACCAATCATCGAAGTCTTTTCTCGTATGAATTTTGCATATGTTTTGTTGTCAAAGAGAAATTTGAATCTTTTTGTGCAGAAGAAATTGGTCGACGGATGGTATGACCCACGTTTCCCAACTATTCAAGGATTGTTAAGAAGAGGGTTGACCCTTGAAGCAATGAAGGAGTTTTGTTTGTCACAAGGATCCTCTAAGAACATCAATCTTATGGAGATGGAAAAGATCTGGGCTATTAACAAGAAAGTAATTGACCCAATTGTCCCACGGTATAACGCTGTTTTGAAGACCGGTGCTTGCAAAGTAACATTGGACACTCCACAAGAGGAAGAAAAGGAAGTTGCCCTTCACAAGAAGAATGAGTCACTTGGAACGAAGAAGATGACTTTTGGCAAAGAAGCCTACATCGACGGCGACGACGCCAAGTCTATTGCTGCCAATGAAGAAGTCACATTCATGGACTGGGGAAATGTCATCTTTGACAAAATTGAAGGAGAGACCGCGGCCGCCCACCTCCACCTTGACGGCGATTTCAAATTGACAAAGAAGAAGTTGACATGGATTTCCACGAAAGACACTGTTGATTTGGAGTTGAGAGAGTTCGATTATTTGATTACTGTCCCCAAGATAGAAGAAGGTATGGAATTGGAGAAGTACATCAATCCAAAGTCACTTGAAATCTTCCAAGCCATTGGAGAGAGCGCAATGAAGACATTGAAAGAAGGAGATAAGATTCAGATCCAGAGGCATGGGTATTTCAGAGTCGATAAAGCCTTTGATGGGAATAAGATCATCTTGAACAAAATCCCTGACGGAACTGAAAAGGGTCCAAAGGTTAAAGCCGAAATTGAAGTCAAAGAGAAAAAGCAAAAGAAACAAACCAAGGACGATAAGGAAGACCACCCAAATAGAGATTTGAAAAAGGAGAAGGAAGCTAAAGAGAAAAAGGAGCAAGCGAAAGCTCAAAAGAAGGCACAAGAAAAGAAATAATTTCATTATTTGAAAAGGTTCGTTAGAAAGTTTTGTTTTTCGAATTTGAACGGAATTTATTTTATTTCATATTAATTAAACATTAAATATTAATGTTTAATTAATATGAAATATTATAATATTATAGACATTGAACAAAATTCAAGTGGTCTATAAATCTATAAATTGGGAAATCTCGTATTTATTAAATGAATTCCCGTTTTTTGAAGTTTATTATGTGTATCACATTACACAAGCTGAAAGGGGGAAAAACATTTAAAATGTCATTATATCTCTATAATAATAATAAAACGAACTTGGGTGTTATTAAAAATGTTGAAAATTTTTATATATCTTTTCATTCATTATAATATTAAGATACTAATCATTATATATACTAAGATTTCATTAAGTAAAAAAGTTGTGTAAAAATTTTTTTTTTAGATAGTGTGTTTTGTTTTATAATTATAATTATTTCATATAATTAAAAATAGTTAAATTAATAATTATTTTTTTAGTTATTTTTAAATTTTATTAATTATTGTTCTAAAATATTCCGGACGAATTAATCTAAATAACGGGACATTAGGTTTGAATTTATGTTTTTCATTTGATTTGAAAACAAAAAGTAATTAACTAAAACATAATTATTAAATTATAATTATACCTTATATCCACTTACTAGTTTTTATAATTTAATAAAAAACAACCGAAGAGCAAATTCCATTAGTAATAAGTTGTTTCTATTGTTTTTGGTATTTCTGTCTTAATTTCATAAATATGGAACTATAATATTCTTTTTGTACTTCTTTTTTTTAAGGTGAAGAGGAAAAATAACAGCTTATTTAAAAGAAAGAAGTACAAAAAGAATATAATAAAACAGGATAAAAATACCGAAGTAAAAGCTTAACTGGAATTTCTTACTTATTTTTACTTTTTAAAAAAATACGTCGAGAACAAAAAAAGATCTTCCAATGATACCCGTCAAACAGCCGCGTACGACGCTAGCGCGCCCTCGCGACTCTCAGTCCAAAATCAGTAGTCTGACCGACGTATCCACGTGGTCGACTTTGGGCGATCAATTGTCGAAGAACTACTTTATATGCAGACCCCATTACTCGACTCTTTT
>NW_004440189.1:595598-598553 GCF_000330505.1 Entamoeba invadens IP1
ACATCACTTACACAACGGAGTCGGGGTGTGACTTCAAAATCATTCAAATGGCGACACTTGAGAAGTGTGTGCAAGTTATGATGTCTAAAGACTTCAACGACAATTACTTCCAAGAGTGTTTTGTTTTGGCGTATCGTTTGGTGACAACACCAGACAAATTATTGGAATTGCTTGGCGTCTTATTTGACCCGAATGTACCTGAAGGAATGCAATTCGCTCAATTTGTGAAGGAAATACTGTCGCCGCTGAGGCTGAAAATCATGAACTTTATCAGAATTTGGATGAAAAACGCGTGGAAGGACTTTGAAGCGAAGGATGAACTCATCGACAAACTCCAACAATTTCTGGACCGGTTCAACAGATTTAATGCAAAACTTGGAGCAGCTATGACGCGGCAATTGGAGCATAGAATTGCACATGTGGACACCACTAATGAGCCAAGTGGAGATTTAACCGACCCTGTTGTGCTCGAATCGAATTCTAAATTTGTGAATGTCCTCCAATTCCACCCTGCGGAATTTGCACGACAAATCACATTACTTCAGAGCGAAATGTTCAAACAAATTCCATACTTTGAATTTCTTGGGAATGGGTGGATGAAGAAAGACAAAGAAACACTCACACCAAATATCATGCGACTTGTCAGGTCAACACAGAAGTTGTTCCACTTTGTGCAAACATCAATTTTAATCGACAACGACCCAATAAAAAGAGTGATTTTCTTACACTTCTTTATACATGCGGCGGATGAAATGAGGAAGATTAAGAACTTTGAAGGGATGAAGGCAGTTGTCTCTGCTATTCAGTCTTCGCCCATTTTCAGGCTTAAAGATACTTGGGACTGTTTGACAAATGATGACATTCAAGTGGAAAAGGGGTTGGAGTCACTTTGTGATCAAGAGAAGAACTTCAGCAAACTACGGGAAGCAATGAAGGTGGCTACACCACCATCAATTCCATTTTTGGGGAGTACAATGGGCGACTTAGTGTTCACTGATGATGGGAATAAAAAGGGAGATGAGGCAAAGTCTTTGATCAATTGGTTCAAAGTGAGAGGCATCGGAAATTTGATCAAAGAGATCATGGTGAAACAGTCGTCGTTTTATAACTTTAAAAAATTGGACGAGTTTGTGAAATACTACGACAAACCACCTATTCTGGATGATCAGGATCAGTTGTTTGAGTTGTCGCTGTCATATGAACAAAAGCGACCAGAAACCCTCACCAGCGACATCGAGAAGAAAATATCGAAACTGAGAAAAGAGGGTCATGCTGCTATAAAGAAGTATGTCAAGTTTTACTCGAAGTAGTGAGGCTTAGCGTCGTGATGCCGCACTGTGTCTTGAGAGAATTGAATTTGTCAAATTTACTTTTGATTATTTGCTTTATATTTTTAACTTAAACGATGGTTGCTTTTGTTGTGTATTGTGTTGCTTTTTAAACGTTTTTTAGGCAAATTTATATGTTTTGTTTTTTTGTTTCTTGCCCATTTCTTTGACCACGAGTAAATTGCTTTTTATCGAATTTTGCGTTCTCAATTCAATTTTTGATTCAAAAATGTTTAATGAAACAAACGTTTTTTATCACAGTTTAAACAAGTTAAAAATTTACGAATGAACTTTTGAAAATATGAAGTTTTTATTTCAATACATTTATTGTATTTTTACTATAATTTTACTATATTATTGTAATATAATTGAAATTTATTAGTAACACAAAACCATCGTCTTTCTGAATAAAAATAACGTTCTAAATTAATTCAATTTCTTTTGAATTGAAACTTCAAATCCCCCGTTTTTGACTGTTATAAATATGTTTTATTGAAAGAGAAAAAACAAACGAAAATACCCAAAATCATACAAAAAAAGATGTGCTTCTTATTTCCAATTTCAGGAGAACTCAAAACATGGATACATGATCTATAAAAAATAAGCTCAAACTCTCGAAATAGAAAACTATTGAAAAAGAACGAGAACTGAAAATAACTTCCAAAAAGATGAGCATGTCAAGGAGAACACTTTCATTGACGGCCAACGCACAGGCCGCTTCGAATAGCAAATTTAGAAATATTTTTATGGAGACTTGGTCTCCAAGTACTTATGTAAGAAACATCAATGCCAATATGACGGTTGACCCATTAGTTCAAGTCTCTCCATTGTTTTATGCAGTTCCATGGAAAATGACTGGGAATGGTGTGTTGTATGTTGGGTTATTAAACAAAGCTGACAGAATATCAGACAAACCATTTTTGCTTCATGCACACGACAGTCAATTGACGAGTTACCAATTTTCACCTTTTCATGAAAGAATGTTGGCGACCGGAGCAAAGGACGGATTGGTCAAAATATGGAACATCCCCCCTGACGGACTCACTGAAGATTTGTTCGAGGCAAACTCGATAATCACACACGAGAAAAGAATCAACAATTTGGCATTCCATCCATGTGTCGACAACATCATTTCAACGGCAAGTGGGGATGGCGTTGTCAGAGTGTTTGATTTGAATCATTCGGACCAACCAACTATTGTTACCACACCAATCGATTCCGATATTTTGGCGTTAGAATGGGAAGGCTGTTATGGAGACACGTTGATGACTGTTTCGAAAGACTTGATGTATCGATTGTATGACCCTAGAATAGCACCAGAACCAATAACTTCTTTTGTTGTCTCCGAAACCGTGAAAGGACTTAAAGCCAAATTTATAGATGGAACAGACTACTTTGCAGTGTCTGGATTCTCTAAAAAGGGAGACAGAGTCGTTAATATGTTTGACCAAAGAAAACAAGGGATTGTTGGAAAGGCTCTTGTGGATAACCAACCGTCACCACTCTCGATGTTCTACGATGACAACAACAATTTATTGTATTTGACAAGTCGAGGAAATCAGTTCATGACTTACGATATTCAGGGGTCAAACTTGGTCAATATCAACAAATCAAACGTTAATGAAGG
>NW_004440189.1:598653-619607 GCF_000330505.1 Entamoeba invadens IP1
CCAACACGAATATTGGATGTGAAGAAATGTGAAGTCTCCCGATTTGTTGTTGTGAACAATCGCACTGACACACTTCTCACAGTATCATTCTCTTTACCACGAAAAGATGGGGTGGATCTGTATCAAGAGGATTTGTACACAAATGTGGCCTCTGGAGTACCCGAGTGCACTTCCAAAGAATGGCTTGTTCCAACGGCGGACGACGGGCAGAAGAGAGGATCTAGACAGTCATTGACAGGGTCTGGAAGCAATAGAAATTCCAGACGGAGAAGTAGTGTATCATTGCGACCAAGAAACATGAAGAGTGTCTATGATGTCAGTGCTGAAGAAGGTGGAAAAGACCGAAAAATAGAGTTACTTGAAAAGATGAAATTAAAGACTGGGATGAAGATGAAGAAGTTGAAAACGTCTGGAGTTTTTGAAGAGATAGTAAGAGGGTGGATGTGGAATTCATTTGTTCCACGATGGTGTGAGTTGACCGAGAGGAACTTGATGTTGTTTATGAATAGAGATGACTCACTTCCAACCACTATCATAGACTTGTTACATATCACTGATTTTGTAGAGGCTGAAATGGTTCAGGGAAAGTTTCCAATTATAATCAAATTGGATGAGACTTGTGAGGAAGTAGCAAAGGGCACTGCGCAGAAACAATACTTGTATTTTGTCGACTCTAAAAAGCACGCCGACGAGTGGGTAGCTACTTTTAACATTATGAAAGAGTTGGCAGAAACGTTACACGCGGAGGAGGAAGAACGAGAGAAGAAAGAAAAGGCGCATGAGGAACTTGAAGATTTTGAGAAGGAAAAACAAAAGAAGAAGTATGATGTATGTGGTCTTTTGTACGTCGTCAAGCCGTCCTTGTTCAGTACAATCAAGCACAGATTCTTCTATATTGAGAAGGGTGTTTTATACAGTCAGAACATCACTTGGTGGACTCAACAACCAACAGGAATTCCAGAGATGGAATGCTTTTTGAATCGAATTATCCATCTTAGTAGTTCAGAGGGTATCTTCCCACCTTCATATGGAAAGACCACATTCCAATTGACCACTAAAGGAAGTGTTATGCACTTGGCATGTTCCAATTACAAAGACTATGAGATGTGGATCAATGCATGCACTCCAAATATGTTAAAAGGAGAGGAAGACGAGGATGATTTGGACGCATTCAGACGATCTGCAGCGCAAGATGAAATGGATTATTTCTTCTCTGGACTTTTTGGTGGGTATTCGAAGATCTTTGTATCACTTGTTGCGAATGAAATCTTCATATTTAAGAACAAAATCGACACCACTCCCCTTGTCAAAATATTTTTAAATGATGTTGAAACAATCGAAACCAAACCCGAGACGCAGGAATTGTTTGTCACTATGAAAAACAAAACTATTGTTCATAAATTCCGAACCCCCGAGTGTGAGACTTGGAAAGACGAAATTTTGCAGAGAAAGAAGAAGACGTCGGATGTCTTGACTTCTTTGGGAATTCGAAACAATATTTTGACGCTTGATAACACGATCAACGACGAGTATGTCCTCCAGACGTCAAATGACAGTGAAAGCATCTTCCAAGATACTAACTTGTTTTTGAAAGGGGAGTATACCCTCCTCCTCCAAATTAAAGGACGTTTGAGGTTGAGAAGTTTCCTTGTGCCACTTGCTCAAGAACAGTTGAATCCGTGCAACTCGTATATCTTGGCGTGTAAACAAGGGATGTATGTCTGGCAAGGACAGTACGCGCCTCGTGTGAATCGAGCAAAAGCCATTGAATTGGCGCAACGGTGGGCGACCAAAGAAAGAGACGGGTGTATGGTGAAGGTTATGGTCCAAGGGAAAGATGATGACAATTCGCCAATTTGGATGAAGATTGGCTGTAAACCAACCCCCGTGTCGACTGAAAAAGAGTTCAAAAAGGAGAATTACAAAAACAACCAAACCACTGACGAACAAGACAAGGAAACACCTATGATGATTAGAATATATCGAATTGTCCACAGAGAAAACAACGACAGTAATCCACTTTCAGTCACACTTATCCATGAACATGGTGTGAACTCACTTCCCCCAAAAGAACTGTTAAAAGCAGGGACGGTCAATATCGTCACAACAGATACTGAAATATTCATCTGGAGCAGTGTCTCAGCTACTACTTTGGCAAAGAGAATTGGTAACATCGTCGCAGTAGAAATGGCTAAGACCATCAAACCAATTATAATGTTGAGACTCAACGAAAATGGAGAGGCTATTTTGTATAAAGAAAAGTTCAGCAACTACCCTGGAATGCTCCCAATTCAGACCGGAGGAGCAGCACCAGACATCAAGAAGTTGAATGCTACAATTGAGAGAAGACCACAGAGAAACATTGAAATTATTCTCGATGAAATCTCGAAACCTACAGTACCCAATTTCACTGAGTTGGTATTGAACGTTAATGGTAAGATGATTTTCCAAGCAATGAAAGAGACGACAAAGGGCGGATCATTCACAATTAAAAGAATCGATGAACACGAAATTGTTGTGTACCCGGAGACTTTGTATGGACAGTTCTTCTCAAAGGACGCTTTCCTTGTGCAATACACATTCTTGCCTGAAAACTCCGAGAAGGCACAACACATCTTATACTTCTGGCAAGGCAGAGACGCGTCGTTGATGGATTTGGGAACGTTGGCACACAAAGTGGTGGAAGCCAGTGGACTTGTCGACACCTCGACACAAATCAGAGTAGTCCAAGGAAAAGAGCCCCGCGAGTTCCTTGAGATCTTCAAAGAGAAATTCATTGTGCATTTGGGAGGGTACACAGAATACTGTGAGAAGCGCCCAGCCGTTTATGAAATTAGAGGAAAAGAGAAAGGACTGTGCAAAGTTGTTCAAATGCCCATTCCAGAACAACTCCAAACGTTCACCAGTGGGATGAAATTAATGCCTGGTTCTCTCTACCTTTTCAAAACAC
This sequence comes from Entamoeba invadens IP1, assembly GCF_000330505.1. Classification (NCBI taxonomy): domain Eukaryota; phylum Evosea; order Mastigamoebida; family Endamoebidae; genus Entamoeba; species Entamoeba invadens. Next base: position 601,604 of record NW_004440189.1, read on the forward strand.
TTAATAAGTTGTACTCCATTGAAGGTTCACAAGTGAACGAATTCCAAAAACAAAGCGCAGACATGTTCAGTAAAACAGTCAACATCCCAATTGAAAAGAATGATGCAGAGGTGAAGGCGTTACTTGGCAATTTCGAGTTTATTAACGGAGTTGAGAAGACGGTCCAGAACTATAACCAAATCAGACTGTTCAAATTCACATTTTGGGTCACATCAGTCGACTTGGAGGAAATTGAACAGCCACAACAGAGCGACTTTTTTGCAGATTATGTGTATATGATCGACGCGGGGAAAATCTATCTGTGGTTCGGTGCAAAGTCCATTAACGAGACACGACGATTCTCACTTCAATTTGCACTTGAAGTGGCTAAGAGACGTGGACAACAAAGTGTATTGATTGAAACACAGAACGAAGAAAGCGTCACATTTAGAGCATTCTTTGAAGCTTGGTCTGACGCTAATTTACTGAGAAAGAACAACTTAAGACAAAACTATGCAGTAGCTCCAAAGAGTGTCATTGAGACTATTCAAAGTGTCATTGATGGGTCATTCACAACACTGAATGCGGCTTTGGACGGCGATATTGCAGTCGAAGGGAAGTCGATAAAATCCGTCAAGTTCCCAAGTGACCAAATCACCATAGAAGGAGTCAAGGTTGATCGTAGTGTTGTATTCCCAACTATGGAAAAGAGAGAGAAAGAGACAGAGAGTGATGCCAAAGTTTTGTTTGAAGAATATTGCAGAACACGTTATACCTATGCAGAACTCATCACAAAGCCAAGACCATTTGGTGTTGATAAGGCAATTCTTGAGACTTATCTATCTGACGAAGAGTTCGAAGAAATTTTGGGCATGAATAGAGACGCTTTCTACAAGATGAAGGGATGGTGCAGAGACAAGTTGAAACATGCTGTCTATCTGTACTAAACAAACACTCATTCTATTTCTGTTATACTCTATTAATACATTTATTATAAAATTTATTAGAACGAAATATATTTATTCAATTATTATATCCATTTTATGATATACTCGTTAGTATATTAGTAAATATAATTTAATAAAATATAATATACTAATAATTATTTACTAATTAAATACTAAAAAGTATACCATTTTTCAGAAAGAAATTCATTTAAAAATGACAATTCAAATCATACGAAATAAATATTTTTATATGATGGTTTTAAAAACAAAAAGTGCATTTGCCGGGACTCGAACCCGGATCTCCACCTTGGAAGGGTGGAATTCTGCCCTTAGACCACAAATGCTTCTTGAAATTTAGTATAACTATCTATTTTTAAATTATAATTATTCTATTTTATTTGATTGTTAAAATATAAAAACGCCCCCAGGGGGCTCGAACCCCCGACCTTACGGTTAAAAGCCGCACGCTCTACCGACTGAGCTAGGAAGGCACCTATTATTTCCAGATCATGTTAATTGCAGTCATCACAACATGAATTGATGTATTTGGAATTAAGTTTGGTTTAAAATTAAATTATCAATAACATTTTTGAACATAATAAAATTGTTATGACAATTTAACTCGACAATTAAAAAAATATGATACTTTTTATTAAAAATATATTTAAATCTATTTAACTAATCGACTCTAAATAAATAGACTCTACCTAACATGAACAAATAAAATCAATTAGAAACGTATTTTAAGTATTTTTTTATCGCACTGTTCCCTTCCTTCTTGCATTTGGCAATTTTCTTTTCGAGCTCGGGTGTCATCTCGCCACGCTTCTCTTCAAGTTTAGTGGACATATCAAAGAGAACCTCCTCGTCATCTACAATTTGGAACTGCTCGAAGTATTCAATAATAGTGTCATTTCTTTTGAAAGGATAAGGCACGGCTTGTTTCACCATGATCTCTTTGATCAAATTTCCGATGCCTCTGATTTTAAAGAAGTTGATTAAGGACTTCTCTGTGTCACCCTTTTTATTCCCATCATCAGTAAACACCAAGTCGCCCATTGTACTCCCCAAAAAGGGTATACAAGGCGAAACGGCTATTTTCATCACTTCTCGTAGTTTGCTGAAATTCTTCTCTTGGTCACAAAGAGCATTTAATTTTGATTCATTTTCTTTGTCCTCAGACGAAATACCCTCCCACGAGTATTTGAGTCTGAATATGGGGAACGACCCCAATGCCCCAAATACAGCTTTCATCCCCTCAAAATTGTTTAATCGCCTCATCTCCTCGGCAACTACCAAAAAGTAGTGTATAGCCAATGCACGATTTCCAACTTCCTTTTCGTTCAAAATGAACGTCTGGACTATAGAAAACAGTTTTTGAGTTGAGCGCACCAACTTCATAATGTTTGGTGTTAGCAAATCCTTTGTCTTCTTGGTCCACCCGTTTCCCAAAAATTCGACGTATGGGATCTTTCTGAAGAGATCGTTTTGCATAAGAGTGATTTGTCGTGCAAACTCGATGGGGTGGAATTTGAATATATTTGAGTATTTGTTTTTAATAAGTTTCAAGGGCTTTTGGAAGACGACTTGTTCCTCACTACACGTGTCTACATTTGCAATTCGATGTTCAAGTTGCTTTTGAAGAATGGAACTCATTTTTGGATTGAACTGTTTGAACCGGGTGATCAACTGTTGGAGTTTGTCGATGAGATCTTCCTTCCCTTCAAAGTCCTTCCACGCGTTCTTCATCCACATTCGAACAAAGTTCATGATTTTCAGTCTGCCCGGCGCCACAATGTCTTTCACAAACGTATCCCAGTCCATTCCTTCGGGTACTGTCGGGTCAAATAAGATATTTAATAGCTCTAATAACCTTTCTGGAGTTGTCACCAAACGATACGCCAAAACAAAACACTCTTGGAAGTATCCATCATTAAAATCTTTAGATAACATCGTCTGCACACACTTCTCGATAGTCGCCATTTGTATAATTTTGAAGTCACACCCCGACTCCGTTGTATATCTTATATAGTCCGAAGAATTTGGAACATCGAAAAGTGTCGAGTAATTGGGGTCGGGGTTATACTTGTCCTCCTCGATTTTGTCAGACCCGGAAAGATTCGAAAAATCCGTTGAATTTGATATTGTGCTTCTCGTTTCGCGCGTAATTGTGGCTTCTGGTTGCTTTGTCGCCATACAACAATTTGGTTTTCTTCGATATATTTTTGTTTTTTGATTATTCTATTTTTACATACATATCAATATCACTTTTTCAGTTCTTTTCTTCCTTGTTCTTCTTTGGTTCTGTGTTACCATTCTCCAAATTTATGGTGCAATTTATATGTCATAACTACCACTTTACCTCTTGTGCACATCCTTAATAACAATTCTTTAATTATTTTACTATTCTATATAGAATCTCCTTTTAAGCCCTAAATCATTATAGTTCTCAATAGTTGTTTTTATTATCAAAACTATCAAAGAATTATTGAAGAGCGATAATATCTTCAATGTCTTTTCGTTTGAAAAAAATCAATTATGAAATAAAAACAAAAATTCTTTACTATCGAAAGTATCATTAAATATAGTAAAATTACAGTTTACAAAAGCGTGTGGGGAAATGAAATCAACAACAAAATCTTCCTCAAAGATTGTTCAATAGTAGTCAACAAACCATTAAAGAACTAAAAATCAATCATTACTGTTGTGGGCAATTTTGGGGCGCTGGTGGCTTTGTTTCGTCTTGGGCTTGGTCTCCGCCTTCAGTTTGTTGTTTTGGTTCTTCCTCGTCTTCGTCGTCGTCCTCATCATCTTCGTCATCATCCTCACATTTGTGAGCATGTGAATGTCCACATTTGCATCCGCCCATATCTTCGTCGTCCTCATCGAAGTCTTCACCGTCCATATCATCTTCACCGTCGTCCATGTCCATCATGCTTTCATCAAAGAAGCTCAAGGCGTGTTGATAGACGGTGTTGATAAGTTCCATGAAGATTTTGAAGTTGTTGTGGAAGGTCAAAGTGTCCTCGTCGACTTCTTGATTCTCATCTTCTGGGTTGAAGTCTTCTGGTAATGCTGGTGAGTAGAATAAGTCGAAGAAACTCTCGACTTTCTGTCTGACTGGTGCGGCTGGTCTTCCTCTTCCTCCTCTTTTTCCTCCTCTCTTCTTGACCAATTTGTATCTGACGTCCTTGTCTCTCTTCCATTCAATTGGAGACTCGGTGACCAAAGTTGGCATATCAAATTCGCCTTCAATGTCACATGAAATACATGAGACAGCAACAGTGATAGTTTCGTTCGTGAAGAATTCATTTGGTTCAAAGTCGAAGTGGACTTTATATGAGAACTTAAGGCTGTCTTCTCCTTCTCTATTCTTGACATCTTCCAATGGCAAGTAATCAATTCGGATATTTTTCAAGTGGAGGAGAACTTCAATATCAGCCTCAGATCCCATAGCTGAGTCAAACAACATCGAGTTTCTAAGAACACAGAACCAGAAAGCGGGAATACCCTTGTCGAAAGTGGACCCTTCCTTTGCTTTAATTTCCTCGGACTTGACATATCCAGTCAACTCGGCTTCAGTCGGTTCGTTTCCGTTGACTATTTCGTTCATTCTCGCATACAGAGCCTTTGATTCCTCATTGAATTTGGCTGCTGCAGCATAGCGCTCACGCTCCATGTTCAGGCGCAATTTGTTGACTTCTTTCATTTTGTTGTGGCAGGCGTGGTAGTTTTTGTGGACGTTTTCGGCCACAGCCCCCATATATTCCTCGTAGCTCATTGCAGCCAATTCAGCAAGACTCATTGTATGATAATCCAATTGTCGAATCGCCTTTTCAACCCTAAGGGTTTCGGTGTGGTCTTATGATACACTTTTGAGTGTTTTTATTGATGTGGTTATTAGAATAACTATTTGTCGAATATTTAAATAAGTTATTTACTATTTAAATTATTTGTGTTATAGTATTTTTTGTAATTCTCAGTTATGTGTGTTTTTTTCTTTCATTCTATTTATAACCTTTTTTTAGTAGTATTATAATTTTACTATTTTTTAATTATGATATTTGAAATAATTTAAGTCTGATTATATAAAAATCTCAAAAGGTTGTATTATTTTTTTAGTTAATAATATTATTTTTTATAATACATTCAATTATAATAGAAATTTAGAACATATTTTACAAAAATAACTAGGTTTAATTAATCAAAATTAACATCAAAACTCAATTAATAGTGAAATTATATAAAAAAAATAATAATAAAACGCCAAAATCACATTAGTGATTGTTTGTTTTCAAAACTATTATTTATAATAAAATGTATTATACATATTAATACGGAATTAAAATCGAAGAAGTTAAAAAATTACTGTTTGATATTAATGACTTGCTCCAGGAATTTGTTTGTGTTAAGGATATCTGTCCCGCCAAGAATAATCTTCCCACTCGTCGAGATTCGATTTCTGTTTGCAACTGCGACTTCTTCCTCAAAAGTTGCACCACCAACAATGAAGATTATAAGATCCTTTGACGTGGTATTGTTTCCTCTACAATATGGGAACTTGTCGACACTTTGTTGAGTTAAGAACGAGTCAATGAGTAACTCCAAAACGGGTTTGTGTTGAACAAAGATGTTCTCAACACCAGCAACACTCTTTTTGACAAAGTCCAACACCGCTTTGGCTGCCTTTGGGAATATCTCGATGGGTCGTTTACTTGCCCCACCATATTTAATAACACATCCAACAATTTCAGCTTTCTCTTGTGGAACACCGCACTTGATTAACTCTTGGATAATCTCTTGTGCACGTTCTTCGTATTTCAATGCATACAACATACCAACTCGGATCTTGTCATCTTCCATATAGTCCCCAGCAAACAACTGTGTCATTTTCGTGAACAATTCAGCGCGTCCACTGGAACACACGATCTCTTGCTCAAGTCGTGACACATCGAGCATCTTTCGCGAACTCACCGCTTTGTTGATTAATCCCATTAACCCCAAATGCTTTTTCACACCAGCAGACTCCTTTTTCATTTGTGGAATCGAGTCAATGACCTGCCGCATTTCCTCAAGCGAGTTGTACTGTTTACTCTTAACACCAGCTTTTTGTGTTAACTCGTTCACTGCTTTAATAACACTGTCGGTGATGTCGCTGAACAGTTGGTACATGTGCTCTGTGTAGAACACGTCATCTGAAAGTACAACCGATTGGTTGTTCAATTGGACTTTACCGTTATCAATTCCGATGAACTCGTGAATCATTGCCTGATATGTCCACTCTGTCAAAAGTGGTGTAATTGGATCAAAGCATCGATCTAATATAACCAAGTTGACCCCCGTACTTCCACTTTTGAAAAAGTCTTTTTGTTTGTCGATCTGCATCGAAACACCATCGGCAATCCGTTTCGACAGCTCCGAATTCTGTTGAAAACGGCTATTTGTAAGAATCTTCTCTGCCACGGTTGTGATAAAACACTTTAATGAAGAGTATAAAGCACAAACATAGATGGATTCTTCTTGAGGGAAAGACAGAGTGAAGTTATCGAACTAACTGTCTTCTGTTCCCAAAACACCGAATTTTCTGAAGTTATTGAACAGAAGTTTGGGGAGGACGATATAAATAAGTCGGCATTGATTGGCATGAAGTCAATATATAATTCCATCACCTTTTGGACAACTTCGTGCGTGTCTGCATGACTTAACAAAGCAATTTGTGATGGATCCAAGCAGTTTGTGAAATCTGTGGATGAGTGGATTCGATAATCACCAGAGTAAAAGAGTTAACAAACACAAGTAATATTTCCCGTACTTTGGTGCGGCAAGTTCGGTTTTGAGTAACTCCATATTTGCACTTGTTGGTCGTAAAAGGCAAACAGCACTCAAATGAAGCAAAGTGTCGCGTGTCGTGTCGCTCAGTTGTTGTACGAGGTATACCTCTTTTTGGATAATCTCCGTCATGGAAAACAAAACGGAGACGACGGGAATCGTGTCTGCATCCATTACAAGCGCTTTCATTCCCGGAGTCTCGTCGAGGGTGTAGTTCATATAATTTTGAAGAACTGCGATGGTGTTCATTGAATAATTAAAAGCCATAAACAGTTCGTTTTTCTTTTTTTTTCTTTGTCATTTTTGGTCTGATTTATAATATATAATATATTTATTAGTAATTTTTGGTATTTTTGATTAATCTCAATATGTCATTTTGTTATTGTAACTTAATTAATATTTTTGGTTGTTTTTTAAATTGTTTTTTAGACATTTTTAACAGATTATTACTTTGAGTTGCAACTTTGACGTTTTACATTATATAAAATATATATTAAAAAATAGATCTATATCTTATAAATATGTCTAAATAACAAATTGTTTTATTGATGAAAAATATACTATTAATGAATTAATAGTACATTTATTGTAGACTATTAAATATATTTAATATATTTAATATTTTATTTTTTAATTGATTATATTATCTATAATAAAATTAATTATTTTGGTAGAAATACATGCAAAATGACGGGTTATTAATAATAAAAAAAAATTGAAGGAAAATAAAGCAACTATATATATCGGGAGTTTTATTATAAAAACAAAAAAATGAAGTAAATAAATATATAGAACTTTTATTCACTTACCGATATATAATGCTATTATTATACTAATTAACAAATATCGAATGAAAAACGAAAAGGATCAAGTTGTAACATTATTACTAATAATGATTACTATAAAATGTTTTTACTAAATAATCGAAGTTATGCCGAAGAAGCAATTGGTGTATCCAAAAACTCTTGACCCTTCTTTTCTCGATGTTCTTCATAACCACTTTATGCACGACGGCGTTCTTTCCAAAGAATGTGTCACAACCCTTCTTTTCGAGGTTCAAAAAGTTTTAAAAAGTGAGCCAAACCTTTTAAGAATCAAAGAAGACACATTGATATATGGTGACTACCACGGTCAATACTTTGACTGTATTGAACAAAGAGATGACGAGTTTGTTTTGTGACATAATTAATTCGTGACTCCTTTCCACATCTTGTTAAAACGTTTGAAACGAAAAAATAATAACCCAAAGGTTTTGGACAGACACAGCACACTGTTCGTTGTATCTTGGAGACTATGTTGACAGAGGAACGATGTCGTGTGAAGTTGTAATAACACTTCTTTTTATGAAACTTATCACTCCAAACAAAGTGTATTTGCTCAGAGGAAATCACGAGACACGAAAAATGACGGAGAGGTTTGGGTTCAAATCGGAGTGTATGGTCAAATATGACTTTGAAATATACAACCTCTTCATCTCAACATTCGAGTGCTTACCACTCGCCGCAACAATCACCCGTGGTATCGGAGAGTTCTTTTGTTGTCATGGTGGCATTTCTCCTGATCTCAATAAAATTGAGGAAATAGACAAGATCTATCGATTCACAGAAGTACCGTCGAAAGGACTCTTTTGTGATTTGTTATGGTCTGATCCATTTGTCCCCGAGCCTGGACAAAAAAACAAAGAAATAACAACTTTACATTTTGTCAAAAATGTATATAGAGGGTGTTCGTACATATACGGCGTGGAAGCAATGAAGGACTTCTTGAAAAACAACGAGCTCAACTTACTCATTCGAGGACACCAATGCTTCGACTCCGGTATTTTTGCACACACGTTCGGATTTCCTGAACAAACACCTTTGGCGTTGACTGTGTTTGGAGCAACAAGGTACCAACGAAATAGTAAAGCTGGGTGCGTCATGATTGAAGAGAAAGATGTGAAGATACGAAGGTACGATTCGACGACTATTCAGAAACACTTTGAGAAGGATTTCGGCGGAATATTTGTCGACTCGATCTTTGGACTTGGCAACATGCTTCAAGAGATCGGATTTAGTTTGTTTGAGTTGTGTTACTACTACGACGACGATTTGAAAAAGTGCGCAAGCGACGAGAAAATCGCCGAGGACCAATTTGTAGTGTTTGACTCCGACGACCAAACGAGTGGAGATGAAAACGGTTGTGACGACAGTGGTGGGTCCGACAGCGACACATCTTCAAGTTCAAGCGGTTCAAGCGATAGTAGCACTCAAAGTTCAAGTGACTCATCATTAGAAGAGCCACAAGACATTCACATGGAGCCCAAAAGCATTAATACAGACCAGAATACAATTGTTCCTCAAATTAGTACTGTTGAAAACCATCCAAAGGAAGAAAAGATCGAAAATTTGCAAACAAAACCCGAACCACTGGCTGTTCCAACCCCAATTTCATTTTTGAATGATCATCTAACTAAACTAGCAATATCGAGCAGGATAGTAAATCTGTATCAGACAATCCACCATAGCAGAACTAACACACTGTTTTGCTTATCAAAGTTTAAGCCTCCACAAAGCCCTTTGCCACAGAAATTGACAACATCAAAGTCAATAGCAACAACTCGACCGCTTTTATGTTCGTTATCTATCACTTTAAATATTCGTTAGCTCACCTGTAGATGAACGTGTGGTGAAATGGCTCAATTGTGACGCCGCTCCTGTGACATTGGAAGACCTAAGACATATGTGGAATAAACATAAATAACTCATTTTTTTCATTTTCATCTGTTTCTTCTTTCCAACATCATAATCACAACAAATTATTAAATGAGAAATAAAACCAAGTTTAAACCATAAAAATTGGTACACTAAAAAAACAAACATTAAAAACAAAACAAGTACTATTAAGTAATCAATAAAAAATCACATTTTATAGTTACTCAAAGATGCCTCGACTTTCGTTCTGATAAATGAGGTTGGACTTGTCTGAAGTTTTAGCTGCTTCAAGGCAATACGTTAGGGACTTAATAACGTCGTCCAAATCAACTTCTTCGTTTTGTTCTTTCAGTTTTTGAACTAGGGCCGTGATTGTCGCGTTTTCGTTTTGGAAAAGTTCCTCCATCATAACCCCAAGACTTCGCACATCACCAAACTTTCTCTTTCCACCACTTTCGTTAAGTTCATCTTCAATTTGCAATTTTCGGTTTGAACATATTCGCGTGTTTTGGGGAAGCAAATCAAAGGGAATCTCATAATTCGTGATTTTCCCACAAATTTTGTCAATGTCCGAAGAAACGACAATCACGTTATGAGCACACAATTCTTTAAAGTCAATCTCTCTTTTTCTCAAATCTTTCAGACCACGAGTGACATCAATACAAATTTTGAGTAAAAGTGACGTGTATTTACGTGGCACGTCAGAAAGAATGGTTACAAAGTTGTCGAACACAAGGAAAAGCGCGTTTGGTGAGAGCCCGATGTTTTTAGGGAGGAACAAATACTCAGAAAAAATGAGTTGTGATTTAATCACGTCTATTGCCTTTTCGTGATTTTCAAGATTGATGTTAAGAGGCATTACAATCCCGGATTTTGTTGGGTCGCTAGCGTAAGTGAAATGGCGAAAAACGCCAAGACAACTTTTGTTTTGAATATTTTCTTCGACAAAATCTGATGAGTCAATGATGTAATCTTGAGCACTATTAACTAGAGACGACACTTTAACTGCACACTCCCCTGAACTCACTACTATCCCTTCATTAATATAAGACGTACATAGTATAGTAATAGTAATAATAACATTTTCAGACGAAAACGGTTGAATATCGACCGTTGGCGGTGAACATGTGTAATACGCTCGATAACTTTTTGGGAGTTCAACCACACAATGCATCGGAGTATCTGAAGCGTTTGTTATAGTCAAATTTTGTTCCAATTGTTTGTGAAGTGGAGCATCACCACTAGGATATCCATAACTCAGGTATGAAGGAGATAACATAGGGGGGATAGCAGGAGATGCCAATGCCCATGAACGATAGGCCAACACTAGTATAATCATAGAAGAGACAAATATAACAATAGATGCTAATGTTATTATTATAAGTTGGCCTATATTAATTACGACTATGATGTAAGTATATATTAGATATAATATAATTATTATAACATGATATTATAATTATATTAGATATATTATAACAAACCATAACATTTCCAGTTCTGCTCGTTAAGGTAATACCCTCTTGGACATACACAATCATTACCATTACAATGCTTTTTAAGTAACTCTCTAACGTCATATGAATATTGATGGATATTTACACTTGGATACATTCCACCTATAATCAATTCATCGCCTGTTAATGATGCGGAAATGCCTTTGTAGTCGAGTGGATCTCCTCCACCGAGTTTTCCAATTTTCACAAACCGAACAACTTCTCTGTGAAGTACCGCAAAGTTGTCGTAGAACAATTCAACTACGCCACGACCTTTGTTCTGACCAAACAACCCGACTACTAAGACACTTCCATAAGTTTGTACACAGTCTACTCCATATGATGAAAGTCGAGTTTCATTTGCTAAGTAAAATGGTACATTAATAGTTTCAACTGTTTTATAGTCGAATGGAGATCTCACTTCTATTAAGTTCTTAGTAGTTATCGCATTAAATACTACATCAAATACGTTAACTACCATTGGATCATTTTCATCAGACTCTCCTTTTGTTTCCGTCTGATACGAAAGAACTAATGACAGTGTAGCTGCTCTATATAAACTCGTATTTGTATTTCTTTTAATTGCCAAAATGTCGTGTCCGTGCGACACAAAACTGCCACATTGGACTTCTGTCTTTTTTGTCAATTTTCCCGTCTCGGAAAAGATCGAAAATGCTCTGTGTTAGTTCTTTAATAGTTCTTATTTAATAAAAAGTGGTATGACAAGGGAAATACAAACTGCCGTTTTGACAAATCATGAAGAAGTCTCCAACGACTTCGATAGGCGAGTGTGTGTCAAACGTTTCGTTGAGGGTTATTATCTTATTTGGCGAAGAGTAGTTGAAGTAAAACAATTTTTCCTTATTTAGTACAAACACATGTTCGTTAACATTAACTGCTCTCGGCCACTCTGCTGAAGCAGAGATGTTTGCTGTGATGATTGTTGAGTTTGATATTTTCGAGTCGACAAAGAATCTGTTTTCTGTCATTCAGTACATTATATACTACTAACTAACTATGTTCTGATATTATTTAGATAATAAAACGAACTCTCCGTCTTTTTCGAGTAAGTGATGAGTGAGAATCTATAGTCAGAAAATTCATTATAATACGTCCCAAGTACAGCAACTTCTTTACTGCTCTTATTTGTGTCGATCTTGTCGAGTGCATAAACGGAAGTTATTAATAAAACAGAAAGAATCACCAGTAAACTCATAATAGAATTAACTATAATAATAAGATCAATATTTAAAATTAAAATAAAGCAATAAACAAATTATACCTTCGATCGACCTCGAGGAGTAAGGAATGAAAGAAGACTCTTTTTGTGGGAGTCTTCATCTTTTTTGAAAGAAAACAGAGATAACTTTTTGAAGGACAAAGATCGCTTCTTATTTTTCAATGGCTCGTTTAAAACAACTTCTGTCGTTTGAGGGACAACATCTAATAATAAAAAGTGTTCAAACAAATTAGTAACACTCGTGTTCTTCAGTGCAGAGGTCTCGAAAAATTTGGTACTTTTTGAAGAGTTTTTGAAAGAATCCGCAAGTTGTTGTCCTTCTGTAGTCGATATCTCTCTTTTAGCTTTAGACAAATCGATTTTATTGCCAACAACAACTACATGTGGATTGTTTGTTGGGAACATTCTGTTGTACGTAAACAAAGCTTCAGTGAGTATTTCAATACCTTCACTGTAGCTCTGTCTGTCTGTAATAGAATATACTAAAACTAACACGTCGCTTCTTAGAATGTGTTTTTCAGTTATCGTTTGGTACAAATAATCACCAGAAGAGTCTAAGAGTATCGCAATTTTTGAGTCTAGTGAATTACTTGGATTAACAATGTTACACTTTTCCTCAGAGTCTACTGTTGGGTTGTGAATTGTAATAGCTCTACCATATTTATACTGCTGTATAAGTGCCGTTTTTCCCGTTGATTGTGTACCCAAGAATGTGATTGTCAATTGATTCATACAGTTATTATTCATACCTGTTATTTATATCATTAATTCGTGTTTTGAAAAACGTGAAAATAGGAAAGAAGTAAAAGAGTATTGTTTTATTCCAAGTAAAACGAAGAAATTGTATTTCAATGGTCAGTTTTAACCACTTGTATACATTTTATGGAAAAAATAAAAACAATTCAAAAAACGGAAATAAGATTGATGAAAGGTATTTTGTTTTTCTATGAAAAAATATCATAGTACTATTTATTATTACTATTATATAGTTTAAGTATAATACAAACACTTTTCAAAAACAAAAAAAGTTTCAAAAGTTTAGGCGTGTAAAATTAAAGTAAAAGTAAAATAGAAGTCATAATTATTTTTTATTATTTTGAAGTTATTAAGAGTGTTAATTATGTTCCAAATAAATATCAAAAACATATAAAAATATGAATGTGGTAACATAATAAGAAATATTCAAATTAAGATGAAGACGAGTTAGTAGCCTCTGTATCATTTTGAGAATTGATAAGTTTTTGGTCACTAATCTCTCTTTCGAACGTCTCTTGGAAAGCAATTGGACTTGCTAGTGTAGAATCAGGGTTGAGCAATTGAATTGATTTAACATTTTTATTGTTTTTTGTTATAAAGTCTCCAGAAGTATCAAGTGATTTGGTTTTCATTTGTTCATCGTAATTATTTTGATTTGACCCATTCTTCGCCATATTCACAAGGTCTTCAGAACATCCTGATTGTTGGACTAATTTGTTGAATCTGGTATTTTCTCTTTTGATCAATTCAATTGGAGAATCATCTTCAATCAATTCACCACTTTCAAACACCATCACTCGGTTAGAGTTCATTACTGTTTGTAATCTGTGGGCAACAGTTATCACAGTCAAGTCTTCAAAGTTTCTTTTTACCATTTCTTGAATTGTTTTGTCAGTCTGTATATCGATATTTGCAGTTGCTTCGTCCATTATAAGTATCTTTGTTTTCTTGAGTAATGCTCTTGCTATACAAATTAATTGTTTTTGTCCTTGTGAATAATTGTCGCCACCTTCAGTTACTATATCATCCAAATCACATGGAGATTCAACTAAAGATAACGCTTCTTTTATTTGTTTATCATCATATTTGCCTTCTGGATCCAAATTATCTCTTACAGTACCACTGAAAAGAGTGGACTCTTGTGGGAGTATACACATACGCTTTCGGAGTTGTCTTAAAGGGATTGTCGTGATGTCAACACCATCTACCATTATTTTACCACTGAGCGGTTCTTCTATTCTAAAAAGACCAGCCATCAATGTTGATTTTCCACTACCTGTTCGACCAACAACACCAATTTTCTCTTTGTCTTGAATTGTTGTCGAGACATTCTTTAATACAACTTGAAGACCTTTTCGATATCTGAATTTGAAATCAACAAATTCAATTTTCCCACTATTTGGCCATGACGCAGAAATTGTATTATATTTCTCTTTCAGTCTTTCTGACTCTTCTTTTTTTAAGTCATTCATCTTTAATATTCTTTCGGTTGACTGCATTAATGTTTCAATTTCTATGATGCTTAGAGAAAAGTTTGAAATGGAATTTGAAATGTTTGTTATATTCGTGAGTGCCGTTCCAGCTAGAGATGGTTCCATGAATCCTTTGATTTTATTAACAACAATTACAATAACAGTCGCGACAGAAACAATTGCGCCAAGCCAGTCCATTCTCTGAAGGAACCAAAATCGAGCCATCTTACTTGTGTAAATTGCAATTGTGTTACTCTTTATTTTATCAACCAACTTTTCTTTAAACGTATCTTGTGCACCTGCAGATCTTACAGTGGGCAATCCAAGCAATGTTTGATCATAGTGAACGAAAATAGGACCTCTGGTGATACTGTCAAGTCTCACTAAAGCAATGACAGCCTTTGAAGTAAAGAAGTACAACCCAATAAACAAGATAACAAGTATCAAGACCAATATAACTAAATAAATGTTTGTTTGACTAATAGTGATAAATGTTATAAGAATACTAGATAAATTCATGATAATTGGTTCGATATAATACGAAAGATTGAAATCTAAGTTATGGAAATCTTTGGTGAACAGATTTTGTATTCTTCCAATTGGAGTTATGTCGAAATAGCCAAGTTTTGTTTTCATAATATGGTGCATCATCTTTTCATGTAATTTTTTCGAACTCCCAAGACATAAAAATACAATGGACATTTCACATAAAAAGAGTGCCAAAAAGTCTGCAACAAATGAGTAACAAAAATTGTTGAAAGCAGCACGATCTCCTTGTGGCAATTTGAGAAGTGGGTGAAGCGACTTCCCCCACTTTGTGAGAAAAGTATTGAAATAGAATAAGGCTGCAATACGTCCAGAGAGAAAGACGAGAATAGCCAAAAACGCGAATATTGAACCCGACATGATATAATTATAATACACTAAGGGCGACAACCCACCGACTTCTCGGCTTTCCTCTTGAATTTTTGTGTGGACTGCATCTCCACTAACAAAGTTGGTATCTTCTTCTGTTTCTTTATGATCGTCGCTCTTTTCTGAAAGTATTTTCACCAAACCTGAAGCTTCAACTTTTGATAGTTTGAGCTCTTCTAAAGATCCATTAAATACAAGTTTGTTGTTTTCAACTACCAGGATTCGGTCTGCATTTTGAATAAAATAAGTCTGATTAGTCACAACAAGCCTTGTTTTACCTTTCAACGCCTTTTGAATAGCATTTTCAAATATAAAATTTCCAACTTTAAAATCCACCGCACTAAGGGGGTCATCCAATAGAACAATATCTTTTGCTCCATAAAGTGCACGTGCAAGTGAAATACGTTGTCTTTGCCCACCAGAAAGATTGGCTCCCTTCTCCGCTACTACATAAGAGTCCCCACCTGGTAGAGATTCAATATCTTTTGCAAGACAGACAGAGTTGATAACCTCGTTGTATCTCTTTTTATCGAAACTTTCCATGAAAACTATGTTCTCTCGAACGGAAACGTTCATAAGCCAGGGAGTTTGACTTGCGTAAGACACTTTACCATGTAAACCAGTTTCACCTTCAAATTTTTCCAATTCGTTCAACAATGAAAGTAAAAATGAACTCTTACCACTCCCTACATTTCCTAAAACACACACCAATTCACCTTTCTTGATGTTTAGAGTTTCACACTCGAAAGCAGTTTCACCATTTGGGTAAATATGTTTGGCATTTTTCATTTCAATTGCATCATCAGAAAAATCACTTGAAGATTCAACTGGCTTAAGTTCCAAAGTTAACAAGAAATTCATTATTCTTTTGATGGAAACAAAAATAGTTGAAGAACAAGAAGCCAACAACCCCAGTGTTCTTATGGGCGCCCGAACCGCATTAAACAGTGAAATGGACGTGATGACATTTGCAAGTTGGAATTGTTGTTTCGTGAAAACCATTACAACAAAAAGAACAATTGCCATTGCAGAGCCAACTTCAATTGTAAACGTGAAAAAAGAGCCTCTTGAGATACCAACAAAGAACAATTTTACCAATTCGACGAATCTGAGGTATTTGGTTTTCTTTTCCATTGCCTTCTCCCATGAATTATATTTCACAAATTTGATATTTTTAAGAACCTCATTGATAAAGGATAGTCTTTTGTCTTTCATTCGAATGAATTGAGTATAAAATAAACCATAAAGCACTCCAAACAATATGTTGAATACAAGAAATACAACAAAGACAATTAAAGGAACAAAGACCCACTTCCCTATATAAATACCAATCATTACAAACAAAACAATAAACATAACAGGAGATGCAAGTCCATACACACTGATTTCAAAATTGCCAACAAATATAGCAGCATCTGTGGACATTAGGTTAACTAATTTACCGGGTTCTGCTATACCCGCGGCGTTTAGTTTTAAAGCCTTTTCGTAAATGAGACTGATTAGACCATTTCGTACTCTTAGGGAAACAACATATAGCCACTTTTTACCAAATTCACCTGCTAATGTAGTTATCAACTGGAAAATAACAGAAAGTAATATCCATACGATTCCAAACGTTACATTGGCTTCTTTATTGTTCAACCATTTGATGATAAATTGTGTCAATAAAGGAAACGCAAGTGAAAACAACTCATAAACAGCAATAGTGAAATAACCAAATAACATGGACTTCCACTCTTTCTTGAAAATAACCCACATAAGAGAAGGATTTTTACAGCATTCTTCCTCTGACCATAGAAGTTGTAAGTCGTTGTTGTATTTTTCTACTTCAAGAGTTTTGGGTAAAGGCTTCATATCTTTCAACCTCAAGTTTCTTCTTCTACCAATGATCATCTGAGATAATGGTTGTCTGAAAAACAGAACATTGAAGAATTTCAATATACTGTTTGGACTTTTGTCGTACTTAACCGTTTCCTCTTCTTCATAGAAATAATCTTCTTCTGTTGTTGAGGTAGTCTCATTTTCCATTTCAATTTCATCATTCTTGAATACTTGTTTATCCGTCATTGTGATGTAAGATCACTTCAAACCCACGTTTAAATACACTTATGATGCTTCGAATAATAGGGTTCGTAGTGTTTCAAAAAATGATACTTTTTTATACACATTGAATACTTGTCACAATGCAATTAAACTCAAAAAACAACTTCTTTTACATTTATTGGCTTTTTATGCCTATTTGACTAAAGATCATTTTTACATTTTTTGAATGTTACAATTTTGGCAACAAAGTAATTAAATCAACTTTAAAAAACTACAATAGAAATATCCAACTCACTTATTGAAGAATTAAATTACTTTTTTGGATAAAAAGGGATATCCTAAAAAGTCTCCTCCTTGTTTGTTTAATTGAGATTTTATTTAAAACACTTTTTGAAAGTGTTAAAGCAACACTTTAAAATATATTTGTTTTATTACATTTTATTTTGTAGTTATTATATAATTGGTTGTTAACAAAGTGTAAATTCCTAATCATAACAAATTAACACAAGTAACAACAATGTGAACGTCACCAACTGACCTGAAATTTCAAAATCAACAAACATTTTTGAGTACATTTTTCAAAATTAACAATGAGTTACCTTTTTTAAAACAAAGCACTCACACTTAATAATTA
>NW_004440189.1:619707-690471 GCF_000330505.1 Entamoeba invadens IP1
ACGATGATTATACTAAGCACCAAGTACACTCCTCCTGTGATGAAACCTTGAAGCGACGCACTTCTTACGACCTGAGTGTTCTTATAGCAAGTATTTCCAGTCTCATACCCATCAATAGAATTGCATGGTGGGAATGGACGTGTTGTCTTCCACCCGCAACACTTGAATGCGGCTTCGAAATTGGAGAGTTGTGAAGCCATTTGATTATCTGAGGACGTCAAGAGCCAGAAATAAGAAAATCCGTATAAAATCATCATACCAACTGAAACAAGGATTAACGGGAATAACAAGACGTATACTAAGATGCACATGATTTTGTGTTGTGTATCCAGAAACGCTGCAACAAGAGCCAAAGCGCCAATGAATATCGCGAATGCGCTGCATGTCATCATTTCGATGTAATATGTCTTTCGTGAAAACATCGAAAGGACGTTGCTGGATTTTGTTTCTGAAAGAGTGGGGACATTCTTTGTTGGACCTAAGTATAGCAATGGGAAGACAGCCGAACCACACAACTACTTATTACTTCTATTACAAATCAAGCCTATCAAACAAACGATCAGAACAATTCCAGCTATAAGAAGAAACAACCGTGGAACCGAAAACATTATTAACTTTTCTAGTTTATCGATCTTTTTGAAGTTCGAGTTCTCTATTATGTGTTTAGTTTATTATATAAATATTTTATAATATTGTATGGTTAATAGAGTGTATTGATTATTATCGAAAATGCACCAATTAATAAAAAATTTGTGTTAATATTGTCTAAAGAATAGCATTTTTTGATCCTTAATACCTTTTTGAAATTCTTTAAAACAGTAATCATCGCAAAAAATGTTTTTTTTAACAACAAAATAGAAAAGGGACAAGTGTAAACAATCAGTGGTTTGATGAAAATATCTAAATTATTAAATACACAAATAAATGTGTTTTGTTTTATAAGTCATTAATTTTTCATAGACATACCTTCATTTTTAGACTCGTCGTGTTTCTGTTGTTTACAACAACGTTTCTAATCCAAATTTATTTGCAAAAACCAGTCATCAATATTTGTAACAAATAGGGAAATTTGAAGTTGAGTATTTTTTAATAATTATAAGAAATAATTTCTTCAATTATTAATGTAAAAATAAATTAGTTTAGTTTATTAAGTTTGTTCATTTATTAAAGTTTGAACTTAATAAAATAAGTAAAAATCGACGATTTTGGCTTTATTCAAAAAAAACGTTTACAGTTGAGTAAATTATAGTGGTTTTGTATGTTTAAACACGAAGCACTTTTTCAATGGTTAAACAACCATCTAATAAAATACCCAATTTTTTTAACAACTCAAATATTTTAACGACTAAGTTGCTTCAAAAGTAGACCACACTTTAGGGAAACTTGATACTATCAATCAAAGACTGTATTTTGTCGTTTTACTGTTTTCTTATGATTAAATAAACTAATAAACTTTCTAAATTTCATAGTTTAACTATTGTGAACTAAATATCAAACAACCAAACAAACCAAACTAAAAGAATTATAAAACTCCATTTGTTAGAAATGAAAATTGAAATAGTGAATTACGGGATCATCACTATAACCTCGGAGAAAAACTCTACAACAAACGTTGACTCGACCCATCAAGTCGTCATGAAAACAAACACAAAATCCCCAAAGACCCCCAAGCAATCGATGAGCCCACAACTCTCGAAAAAGTCATCAAGCAAAGAACGCACAAAGGACGGGTACAAAGAACTTGTCGACACCACAGACCCCCTCTCCCCACGAAGTCCGCCACCATCCAGCAATGATTCTCCGCACTCCGAATCTTTTCCAAAGTTATCCAATGTCCCCACTGAAATTCAACCCGTCGCTCCCTTTTCCTTTTTCAATATCAATGGGGTAACTGAGAGTATGGTCACTTCGTTGGAGTCGTGGACAACTAAAAAGCGGCGAAGGTTAGTTTATGACTCTTCGATGATGGACTTCAGCAAAGAGTCGTTTTATAATGCAGTCTGTGGGTTAAGTAATATCATGACATTAGTGGTAACTGACAAGGGTTACGTATTCGGCGCGTTTCATTCGTCAATTCCAAATCCGCCAACTCAGGGTTCAAAGACTTTCCACGACAACAATTTTTTCATCTTCACATTAATCAATGCAGACAACATCCCACAAGAAAAATTCTTTAAAAAGTCTTCTTTAGAAACAATGTACTTGGACTCACTCTCTATGAGTGTTGAGAGCATTTATACCATAAGTAGGGGCTTTACTTTAAAGAAGAAAGGATCATCGTTCTCACCTTACTTCGCTTCATTCTATCAAATTGAAAAGCGGAGAGGTTCAAAATTCTTTGTTGGCTCTGTCGAACCTGAGACTTTCGAAGTGGCCAGACTTGTTGCTATCGAGTGGTTGAACTAATTTGTTGTTCTTTTTTTCCGTCTGTCTGTACCCGACCGACTAACCATTAAATGGGTTCAAATATTAATAAAACTATATAAAATTAAAGAAATCAATCAATTCATTTCGACTCCACATACTTCTGAGCAATTTGTCTAACATGTTCCATTCGTGCATTATCACCATTGTTCGTTTCGAACTTCAAGTATTTTGTCAGGAATGTCTTCATCGACTTCGTGGAAAGTTTCATCGCAACGATTCTTTCAAAAAGTCTTCTGATGATTGGGGTTTCGCCAACACGCGACTCCATATCGAGATAGACGTTCCACAAATCATAGCGCTTTGGAAACTCTTCTAAAATGGATTCAAACATCGAACGTCCCTTATCAACACTTCCGTATTTGTACTGCAATTGTGCCATTTTGATTCGAAGTTTCATATACTTTGGTTTGGTTAACATTTTCCTTGCCTTACTTAATAAGACCATGGCATTTTCTTCTCGTGACGTGCGCATATAGAAGCTGCACATTTTACGATATACTCTACCGCTTCCTTTAACCTTCTGTAACAATATAGTGTACATGTTCTCTTCCATACTAATGTTTTGGAGACTCTTAAACACAGAACGCATATAAAACAAGATCTTCTTGACGTCACACACTCTCAACGCATCTTGTAATGCCGTCTGGAACTCGGAATTTGTTCTATACTTCGCTTCAATTTGGAGATAAGCCTTCCATATGTTCTCTCTATCTTGTGTCTTGTCCAGAGCAATATTTCTAAGTGCAGTTTGACAGTAAAATAGAGCTTTTACAACACTGATTTTGCGTACTGCTCGAATCAACTCAATCCATTTTTCTGAGTTATTTTGATCTTTTTGAGCAATTTCGTAAAGGTCTTCAACCATTTCTTGAGTAACAGCTTTGTCTTCATTTTCTTCATCTTCCTTTTGTTCTTCTCTTGGTTCTTCCTTTGGTTGTTCTTTCTCTCGTTCAACCTCCATTTCATCTTCAGACTCGACATCTTGTTCACTCGATTCAGAACTCTCCCGAATCATGCGATGACGTTTTTGATTTGGTACAATGTTTAGCAATGGAACATCACCTTCTTCGTCCCAATCTACTTCAACGGGAATTACCTCTTTCGGCTCTTTAAATTCGTCGTTCACGCCAATCTTATCCTTAAGCTCTTTCTTAATCGTTTGGATCTTTTGAACAATAAACCGTTTGCAATCCTCTTTGTGCCACATATCAATGTAATCCACCTCGCTCTCATCGGGTATATCAACATCAGCAATATCCTCAGCCTTGATGGAAACACGAATCATCGGCTTTCCATTGCGCGTGTTGTTCTGAATAATTTTAACTATATGACTATCTCCAACTTTGAACCTACTGTTCAGCACCGAGAATGTAAAGAACGTCCCTGTTTCGATTTGAGAACAATGACAGAAGGCTCGAAGATTCGAGTTGTGGAACCTAAAGAAAAGTCCACTCTTATATATAGCAGTGATCACCGCTCGTGCAAACTTTCCACAAACAGCATCGGACGCGCGGACTATAGCACCAGGGTACAACTTCGCGTGGTTCAAAGTACCAAAGATATCTTCACCATCAATATCTTCAATCATAACCCTAACTAATCTTCCAACTACAAAATGTTTTGTAATTTCAATCTCTTTGGCTTCTTCCTTTTCTAAGCATTCCTCGGGTGGTACAATAACTTCAATATCACTCCCTACATGAAGAACTACACCACTTTCATTGTCACTGGAGATGACATACCCTAACATCCGTTGGCCAATCACTATCTTACTTCGCTCAACTATTGGACAGACAGAACCTATACTAACCGGGAAGACTTTCTGGGCTTCTTCCTTCAAGTACTCTGGTCTCATGGTGAAATACTTTGTTCCAAGTTCTCCCGTTTTGAGTAATTTGACATTGAAATAATCGTCGACGGAGATGTACTCAAAAGGCAGTGCGGGGTAGACGTTGGACATCTCAGTGTAATCTACAAAGCCAGTATTTCCTCCGCGAATTTCAATCTCCATACGGAGCAAAGCCGGTTCTGTTTTCAAAACCCTTCCCAAAACAACTTGCCCCTTATTTGTGAAATTGAAAGAATCCAATGTAAGTATCATCCGGTTATCGACAATTTTCGGAATCACTTCAATTGTGTCACCAATAGTGTACTGTTTCTTTGCAATTTCAACTTCTTTGAGTGTGTCTCCTAATTCGACATAACTTAGCTTCCCATTCATAAAAGAGTTGAACGATATCAATAAGCACTTCCCAGTATCCATTACAACCCATCCACTCACCTTCTTATCAAGTGGCAATTTGGTGTCGAAATGTGGTGTTTCTATCTGACTCAACTCAACATATTTCTTCATGTAGACATCGGGGTTGTTCACAAAAACACCATCCTTCTTTTCAAATCCACAGACCTTGACTTCAACTTTGTCACCTTGTGAGAGGGAAGTGTTTGGCATATTGATTTTGTGTAACCTTCCTTCCACTCCGTTATCAAGTGTAATAATGTACTGATGCGGATATACTTCACTCACAACACCGGTAGTGTTTTCTCCAATACGCACCTCTTTAACTTTGTCAAACGCAACAGACTTGAAATGTTCTTTCTTGTCTTTGACTATGGCAACAGTACCAGTGTATACTTTGTTACTGTCTTCAATCAAATCACCGGCATAGAACTCAGTCGTTTTACCAACAGTGAAGTACCCACCGTTCAATCTTTGTTTGTTCACAACAAAGAGGGTCGACTTACTAATCACAACACAGAAATCTTGTTTGTTCAACACTACAATACCAGATCGAATACTCTTCGGCAACACAACATTTGGGTGAATCAATTTGGCATGAACAGCATCGACTATATTCGTCTTCTGATCAAATCCAATGACGACAGCTTTAAACGTGTTTCCAATCGCAAAAGTGGCGATTTCTCCCTTAATTCCCGCTTTTGGAGTAAATGTAGTGTACTTAGTATTATCAAGATATGCAGAACCAATAATTCCATAGTCTTGTGTTTCATCGACAGTAATCACTATTTCAGAGCCAAATACAAACGGCTTTTGTGGGAAGGCAGGCAACAAGAAAGCTTCCTCAGGCATACAATACCCCGCATTTTCTCTCATATTAAAGTGTTTGACTTCTTTCGCACGCCGCACCTTACCTACAACAGTCTGTCCAAGTTTCAAAAGTGTATTCATTGGTTTGTCCTGATCATTTGTGATATCTATAGCATGAACAGAGATTTGGACATGGTTGTAGAACACGACGACTGCTTTGAACTGACCGACAAAATTTACACATCCAACATATACCCCTTCTTCCAGTGTTTGGTATGAATCGCATTTGGCAATTTTGCTCTTAAGAGCAATAAGAGACTTTTTGGTTGTTATCGTTATCTTTCCAGCAATGTTGGATAACACCAAACACTGTTCGAAAACAGACCCATTTTTGATTTTCTCTTGGATGCCACTACCATCGTCCCCATCTTCAACATAATGATTCGGTAGAATAGAGACGTAACTCGCGTCATCTTTGCGAAGACGGACTAACATCTTATTCATACGTTTACCAATAACAGTTCCACTGTATATCTCACCAACTTGGAACTTTGATATTAAATCAACGATTTTGTCGACCTTCCCTTCTTTAGGGTAAAGATTCAAACTTGCTGTAATTTTTCCTTTTTCAACAGATGACACTCTAACCCTTAAAATTGAGAAGAGAGAAATTGCCTCCACTCTATGATCAAACAACTCGACAATTGGTACATACCCTTTGACATCTCCAAAGAACGAAATATTAACGCCAGTCTTCGGATCGACATGATCGACCATAGCATAAGTAATTTGATTATCAAGTGCATCTTCAGTCGATGCTATGATACTCAATTCGGGGACCATATACGACTTTTTCATGGTAAATTCAAATGCGTTGTTCTTAATAGATAATACACGCGCTTTTACACTCTGTCCTTTAACAAACACATCAGACAAATCATCTGGTGGAATTTCAGCAACATGTTTCCTGAAACAAATACCGGTCACATATTTTGAGACACTGATGACAAGGTAACTCTTTGTAATTGTCTTGACCTTCCCTTCCACAAACGCACCAATACCAATACCCTTGACCTTATCAATATTTTCAATCACTTCGGGTTCATTCGATACAACATAAACCCCATTGAACGCATCATATGACACAACAACACCTTCAAGAGTATATCCAATATGCACTTCTTGTGACATATCAGGCACTGAAACATATGAAGATTTATTCTTGTACATGACCAATGTTTCTCCATCAGGTGACGTTCCAACAGTTAAGTGCTTACCAACTTGGTTCACCATAAATTCAGTCTGCGTGGTCGTCTCGAGCTTACCCTTCATTGAAAACACTCCAGTATTCACTTGTGGTAACATACTGATGGAGTACATATTCAATTCGCTTTGGTTATACACCACAATAGCAGTCTCGGCTCCTTCCGAGTAATGCAACAAACTCACAGTGGTTTTCATGTTAAACACTTTGTATATGTAGCCATTCAATCCAGTACTCACCCTTTCACCGACTGGTACACGGCACCCTACACTAATCAAATTTTGTGAAGAAACTACATCATCCACTGTCGCAACTCTGCCTTTCAATTTTTTTCGTGAAATTGCTTCAGTCACATAGATTTGTACAACAGCTCCTATAAACAAATCACGCGAGACTATTTGTGTGGAGTCGTCGGAGCTACTTGTGTCTTCACTCGAGTCTTCTTCGGTCGATTTTTCATCTTCACTCATTTGGTTAGTCTCCTCTTCTTTGGACGATTTCGATTCGTCTGACTCTTCACTGTGTTCGGATTCTTCAGACATTGAAGAACTCTCGTCTTCAATATCCTCGACAAAGACTTCTTGCTCTTTATTTAAAGTAATGATGTACCCATGTTCTTCTTTACTCTTCACAACACCGTACCAAATGCTTCCTGCCTTTGCAACACTGTTTTGGTTTGCTTCTCTCACATCATATGTATAAATCGAATTATCTCCTATTTGTGAAACAAAAGTCAGTGGAATTGTTTGTCCAACTTTCACAATGATGTTTGCGAGTTTTGGAGTTTTGATTTTAGTCCCAAATGGTGTTGCAAATTTGATTGTTGATTTCTCAACAGCAAGAACTACACACAAAATAACATCGTTCGGTCTAAATGTGGTAATAGTCGGGTGACACGTTGTTGCATATTTGTCGTCTTCTTTCGTTTCAAATTTCGTACCAAACTTGTGTCCTTTGATATCCTTATCTATCCTCTGACTCTTCTTAAATTCGTAATCCTCGTCTCTTTCCTTGTGATTCGATAATTTGCCTCGTGAATTCGAACGCCCTCTATTGTCGCGTTGCTTTTCATCAGACGCTCTTGTACGGCTGAAATGTCGTGGTTTACCTGACATGAATGGTTTTAATCAACCCTAGTTCTAGATAACTATCACTACGATCAAAACTTTGTTTAATTTGGCCTTTGAATTTTTAGGGTTAAGATGTTTTTTGAATGAAAATCTGGTTGATATTTCAATGGACAACAAATGATAGTTTTTATAATAAACTGTATTATATTTATTGGTACATTTATTAGTTATATTTCCAATTGTAGAAATACAGTCACTGGGAGTTTTAAATGAACATCTTAAATAAAAATAGTTAAAATTAAAGAATTGTCTATGTATGACAATTTAACTATATTCATATCAATTATTATAATAAACATATAGTTAAAATACAATTACCACAATGGTAATAAAAATTCAAATATTTTTAGTTTTGAATCTGAAATACTTATGGAAGAAGAACCACAACAAAACTGGCACTATCCACAAGAATCTGTTATTGACCGTTTTGAATTGGAAATTTTAAATAACACAAACCCGATGTGGGTTTGTCCAAATGGGCGTGTTTTAGTTGAAACAACCAAACCACAAAGCAAAACAGCCATTGCGATTTTGATGAAGATATCTAAAGTGACCGCACAAATGGACTTTTTCGAGGAGTACCAAATCAGTGATTATACAATTTTTACAGCATTAACAAGTGGAGTAGATGTGATGTCTGTTTTTGCCGAATTTTCAAAATATTCTAAGAACTCGATACCACACGAAGTTGCAGAGTTGTTTGCAACTGCCAATAAAAAACGAGTTGTCCGAGTTATATGTGATTATGATGGTGTCCGTGAGTGCTTTGGTGATACCGAACTTATTCAAATTTTAGCAAAAGAAGGTGCGTTTGCAGACAATACAACTAAAATGATATTAAACCAAAACATTGTCGAATTCAAAAACCTCTGTCGGACACACAAAATTTTGGTGGTTGAAGAAGTCCCGTACGGGGAACAGAAGCTGCCGTTCACTCTTCGAGATGAGAGAGTTTTGCGGGATTACCAAGTCAGTGCAATCAGTAGCGTTTTTGAAAACAATCGAGTGAAATGTGGTATTATTGTACTTCCATGTGGGGCTGGGAAGACATTGTTATCAATCGCGTTGATATGTGGCATGCAGCAGATGTCGATTATAATTTGCACGTCAATTGCGTCTGTCGAACAATGGAGGGATGAAATCCGGAAATGGTCAACAGTTCCATTCAACAAAATCAAGTGTTTCACTTCAAGTGTTAAAGAGCCATTAGATGGGTGTTATGTGGTTCTCACTACATACCAAATGATGCAGTCCAAAGAAATAGAACAAGTCACAAGGTACTTGTACGGCATGATGATATTGGACGAAGTACACGCATCTGTTGCAAATGAGTTCAAAGAGGTCTATTCGAAGATAAACAGTCGGTGCAGAATTGGGTTGACTGCGACGTTTGTAAGAGAAGACTCGAAAATTGGGGAGTTGGACTTCTTGACCGGACCACTACTCTATCAACAAAGCTGGACAAAGCTCATTAAAGATGGGTTTCTTGCACAAGTGCACTGCTTCGAAGTGGTGTGTAATATGACACAAGTGTTTTATGAAAGATACGTCAACGAAGATGAATATAGACACAGAGCACTCGCATCTGCTGCAAACCCAACAAAAATCGCTACCGTACAGTTCTTGGTGAAATACCACAAAAACAGAAAGGAGCAAATAATCATATTTTGTGATAACATTGTTGTATTAAGAGAAATTGCATCGAGAGTGGGGTGCCCTGTGTTCTCTGGAGAAACCCCAAACAAGTCACGATTTGACTTGTTGAAGAATTTTAAAAACGGACTGACTCCTTGTATTGCAATGTCTTCTGTTGGAGACACCTCGCTCGATATCCCAGATGCCACAGTTATTATACAAATGTGTACAAGCCATGGATCAAGAAGACAACAACTCCAACGGCTCGGACGGATTTCAAGAGTCAAACAAAATAAGGGAGAGGCGTTCTTTTATTCACTGACCTCAAAAGACACACACGAAGAGTACTTCGTCAGAAAAAGGCAGGAGTACATGCAGAACCTTGGGTTTGGGTTTCAAATCATTGATAACCTTAAAGTTACTGTAATAGACGAAGAGGAAC
This sequence comes from Entamoeba invadens IP1, assembly GCF_000330505.1. NCBI lineage: Eukaryota > Evosea > Mastigamoebida > Endamoebidae > Entamoeba > Entamoeba invadens. Next base: position 629,655 of record NW_004440189.1, read on the forward strand.
AAGCCAAGCTTTTGAATTTGTTAATAGAAAAAGTGGATAAACGGTACGTGCAGCACAAAAAGAACAAACCACAAAAAGACGAATTTTGTGACGACGAAGACGCAGAGTGAGTAGATGTATTTGCACGTAATTTGATTGTTACATTTGGTTTGGTTAAAGGGGAATCTCAGACGTAATTTGAAGGAATTTCATCAAAACAACTTCATAATTATAAAAACAAAACTCAGCACTCATGCCTTCTACCCCAGCACGTGGTCGAACAATAAGACATCAGAACCAATTTGTCTTGAAATTTGATACTTCTGATGATGAGCGGGTCGCAGGGCTTTTTGCATACATGACACTTGAACGCATCATTGAGATAAAATTTGGCAAATGCTGCTGGAATTAACCGAGGATTTTTACAACACTGAAAACTGAGCCAAGAGAGCCGTGGGATGCGTTTAATCGCTCTGACTATGGCAAATTTTGCAAGGCATCCATACATACGCTCGTACCCCTTTTCGTCGGAATCTTTGAAGCTTACGATGTGAAGAACATCAATGATTTTGTCAACGAACCCGCTTTCAATCGCGTACTTGACGACTTTTACACTCTCAAAACCGAGTCCATTAACTGCGAAACAACCCAAAGTGTTACATGCAACCCTCCAATATTGTGGATTACACTCTGTCCGGAGTAGTTTGTTCATCACCACCTCATGAATTCCATTGTCAATGCACCTCTTTTGTCCAATTGTAGAGTTTCTGGCAATGTTGGAATACGCTGCGAGAACTGAGTACTGTAAATCTATATTCGAGTCACATAAAAGTGGCTTCATCTTCTCGATAATTCCATTTTCAATGACCGAGGTTGGGTTGACTCGGGCGTAGTTCGCAAACGCTGCGCAGAGAGCGGTTTTAATAAATTGATCATACGGGTGGAGTTTTGACATCTCCTCAACAAGGGTAATCGATGGCAAGTCGATGATGTATGGCCCAACGTTTGCAAACACCGAGCAACAACACCGGAGAACAACAATGTTTTGCTTGTATTTTTCAACTGCTTTTTGGACGGTCATAAGTCCGTTTTTCTGCTGGAATACCACGCGGTTGTTTGTGTCTAAAACCATGATCGCGACACAATAAATAACACTGTTTACCACTTCTGAGTCGTCCAAAAAGATCTCGACGAGGTTCAACATATATTCAATTGACATAAACTGGTCTGTCATTGGTGGTAACGTTGACACGGTCAGCTTACCTGGTACCTCATCTCCAATCAAAACGCTACAATACCCTCCACATTTTGTGGTTTTCATTTTCTCACTTGACTGTAATACCTTTGTGCGCAGGCGCACCTCCTTCAAGACCATTTTCCTTAGCTCTTCGCTGTTCTCCAAATTGAACGAACTGCGTTCGTTCAATCCACTATTGAACATTTCACATTTTCCCCATTTTTTTGTCCATAAATATACGTTCGTTCTTCCTCAACTGTCACATTTTAATCTTCTTTATATATTAAATATACTAAAATATATAGTTCATTTAAAAAATAATTAAAGTTTTTAAAATTTAAACATTTAATGATCTATTTTAAACAAATACAAGTTAAACATACATAATACAATCAACTTTTCAAATGGTTATAATAAACTATTTAATAATAATAAATAAACTATTTTTTCTTTAAAATAATTATACAACACTCCTATAATTCTAATTTTAAAATTGTAAATGTTTTGTTGAAAAATTTTGAAAAAACCCGATTTTTGAGTTTTTTTGAATTTAAAAAATATTTACAATTGTTCTTCAATACAGAAACCCTTCTTATTATTTTATAAACTGAATAAGTATGTCGAAAACCGAAAAAGTGGTGAAGCCAAAAGCCGTCAAACCAACAAAAACAAAACAAAAAAAAGACGTGACAACTAAAAACGCAGAGGGAGATGAGAAGATTGAAAAAGTTGGAACAGAGGAAGAGGAAAGTTTTCGCGAGTTTCCCGTAGACATTAACAAAATCGAACTCCCAATCATACAGTTTGTAAATAATTATTGCCAATAACAAAACCAATAACATAATGTGTATTAAACTATATTGTATAATAAAACAATCAATAACAACTATAACAAGAAAAATGACAAAAAGAAACATCGTAGCAACCGTCGAATTAGACTGCAATGTCAATCTTCAAGATGTCGTGAGACGTGTGCGGAACGCTGAATACAATCCCAAGCGTTTTGGGGCGTTAATAATTCGAATCACAAACCCTAAAACGACCGCACTTGTCTTTCACTCAGGAAAGCTTGTGATTACGGGTGGCAAAACGATTGATGATTCAAGGCTGGCTGGCCGGAAATATGCCAGAATACTCCAGCGCTTGGGCTACGAAGTAAAATTCAATCACTTCAAAGTCCAAAACGTTGTGGCTTCATGCGATATGAAATTTGCGATCTCGCTCAGGGACTTAATCACTCTGTCACCCAAAAACACCAAATACGAGCCGGAAATTTTCCCTGGTGTCGTGTACAGACTCGCGGAACCTAAAATGGTTCTTCTGATCTTCGCTTCGGGTAAAATTGTCTTTACTGGGGGCAAAGAGGTCGAGCAGATCAACCAAGCATTCAAGACGATATACAAAATCCTCTTACAAGTCGCGTCTATAGAAAAATAAATAAATATTCACACCTTATTCAGTTAGAGAGATATGACGGTCGTTCAATTCCAATTCTCGAATCGATCACGTATGAAACTGGTAACGCCCCAATTAACGAAAGTCCCGTTAATGAACAAAATGTGTGCATAGGGTCTGGGATAGAATCCCCATTTTTGCTTACTCCGCCGTATTTCTTTGAAACACAACTTTCAACAAATGCTCTACCCATTAATAGTCGTCAAGCCTTGTTATCTTCTATATATATATATCGTATATAAGATAACTGATATATTATATCTAAGATAATTATATTATATACAATAGTTGGTATACCAGATATAGAATAACAAACAGTACGAATTTCTTGTCGATCAATGCCTCACATCCAAGTGTTTTCAATGTCGCGCCTATCCAATAGGTATAACACGTGTCTGCTGGTTTATTAATTCTTCCGGAGAATCCTAAGTAACTCTTTTGGACCAACCATTGAACTAACTCATCGACATACGTCAATTTATCTAACATGCCCATCAACGAAATGCTTTGAATTGCACAAAAAGTGGACCCGCCATGACTCTCGCGGAGTGGGACTTGTCCGAAGGCGAAATCGTAACTTCTGCACGACATGATGAAATCGAATAATTTGGTTTTATCGACAAAAGACCAATCATTGAGTAAATAGCACACAGCACACAACGAGTACACAAACCGCACATCATGTTCACACTCATCGGGTAAACTAGTTGCAAACACCCCTTTATTACCAGGTTTAAATAAGTTGGGAATTGTACTTGTGATCGACGTTTTATCAATACGGCGGAGGTCATAGCCAAGTTGAGAGAGTGAAGCAAGTGCAGCGTATGTGTAACTGATATGTCCCTGTTTAAAAGACCCGAAGACTTCGCATCCCGTGAACCCATTGAATACACTCGGGTCATTTGATTTCACTCGCAACGTTTCTAGAAGGTATTTGGATACAGCATCAACGTTAACTACATCTTTCAATGGCTTTTCAGGAAACAACAATTTGTAAGCGCCAAAGTAAAACATCGTCATAGTGACTCGCCCAATTTCAATACTCTCCATTCCCGATGGAAGTGGGTGGACTATCCCACCCAACACATACTTCCTGAGAAGTTCCATCATCGGTTCTGGAAAACCTTCACTCCGCATATCAGGAGGATTCATGACTCACTTTTGAGTTTTCAGTTCTATTGATTTCTTCTATACCATGAAATATAGTAAATATCTTATTAATAAATTCACTTATTTTTTGAGTGTGGCGGGCTCATCTAATGGAGTCAAAAGGACTTTCCCTTTCTCGGTGATGATAACAGTGGCCTTGAACTGCGAGACATTTCCGGTCTTTTCATAGACAACATTGTATGCATCGACCAAGGAGTGTTTAGTCATTTCAACTAACCCTAATTTGGCTTTAGCTTCGTTCTCAAGCATAGAAATAGCAAATGGGAATGTTGGGTACTTGTCGTTGATCTCTCTGAATGTGGTTTGAGACGCTTTCATCTTGAGTAAATATGACTCTTCGACGTTTCTCTTGAATACAGTAGTTCTAGTGTCTCTTTCTATTGGTTTAGCAGCTCCACTGGTCAACTGAATTTCTAAATTCCAGACTTCATTTGCTTCAATAGTCAAATGATCACTTGGACTCTTTGGGAGAACGTTCAAGATGAACTTCTGGCCATCGATCACATATCTCTCCATATTACGCGAGATGATGTTCTCAAATGGTTTGACGTCGTACTTCTTGCAAACGGCATCAATAGCTGCGGAGATGTCTGCAGTGTTAACTCCAATTTCCAACTTGGTGACTGCTTCTTTGAGTGCCAAATATCCGGCTTCAATCAATTTCTGTTTGTCGCCAGTGGCAGCTTCTCCAATTACTATAGTGTTGGCAACTTCAGCAACAAATCCGGAGATGTGTGCGCCCAATTGGATCTTAACCAAATCACCCTTTTTGATTGCAGTTTTGTCATCAGCAAGTGGGGAGTAATATCCACAGCAATTGTTGAGTGAAATGCAGCAAGGGAAAGCAATACCCTTCTCATAGTTGTATTTCCCTTTGAACACTTTACCACATTCCTCAGTGATATAAGCATTCACTTTCGTGCAAATGTCATGAATGACTGCTCCTTCTACACATAAGGTTTCGGCTAATTTCAAAGCAGCATTCGCGATTTTGGCAGCATCATTGTAATGAGCCATCACACGTGGGTCGGTGACACTCTCAAGGCTTTCTTCTTCCTCTTGTGCTTTGTCTTCAGCTTCTTTCTTGATGTCAGCATCTTCCTTAGCTCTCTCTTTCTTCTCGTGTTGTGCGACTCTCTTCTCAATGCTCACGGCTGACTTCTTTGGCTTGTGGATAGTGCTCATCTGTTGTTAATAATAAAGTTAATGACAAAGAGAATAAATAGGGTTTATTCTTCTCGTTAATTGCCTCACTTTTTTATGGTATTGATATTTCCCATATCGATAATACAAGATATCGGGAAAATGCCTTAAAAGTGTAATTGGCATTATTGCCCAAGTATAACACATCTTTTTAAATCCCCACCACTTGTTTACTATTATCTTGAGCATTTATAAACTGTGAAAACCAAACTCTTTCGATTTGAAGAATTTAAATTCCATCGCTAATTAAATTGAATACCAAAAGTGTATTCTATATATATATATCTTCTTGTATTGTATAATTAATAGTTTTGTATATTAATATCCGTCTCATCGAAATAGAAAAATACACTTTGGAACGGCATTAAATAGACATTTTCAAAGAGATCAACCAAATTGTGAAAACCCTAAAATAATTAAACAGAAACAATGTCGTACATCCCACCACATCTTCGGAACAAAACTCAAGAATCGACACCAGTGAATCCTTCGTTTTCACGCACGAACGAATCACGCTCGCTCCACAACTCTTTCACTCCACAGCCTTCCCGCACACCATCACAACTCTACCGCAGTGAGACTCCAACCTTTTATAGCGCAAAACGATCGTCACAGCAACAGCGCGACAGATGGTCCGAGTACAGAGATTCTCGTGATGACCCAAAACGTGCCGAGAAACGTGCAAAGTGGTTATCTGATACCAAGGAAGAACGTGAGAAAATGGCGGATGCCACTTTGAATTACGACAATTTGAAAATCGAAGTCACTGGGAACAATGTCCCTCAAAAGGAACTTGAGACGTTTTAGTTTGTTATTTATCATTTCCAGTGGGACTCTCCACTCTTTTAATATAAATTAATATACTTATAATATACTTATAATGTAGTGATATAGATATGGGTGAAGAACTCGACGATAATATCTTTAAAGCTGGTTTTAACCATCCAATGCCGGTCCAAAAAGCTACAATCCCAGTGATCTTAGCACGAAGAGATTTGATGTCTTGTGCTCAAACAGGGTCTGGCAAAACAGCAGCCTTCTTATTCCCAATCATCTCCGACATCCTTCAAAACCCTCCAATGCCCCATCAAATGTCTCGTCACGTCACGGTATTCCCTTCCGCATTAATCCTCGCACCAACACGTGAATTGGGTCAACAGATCCATGAAGAAGCCGTAAAGTTCACACAAAACACACCAATTAAGTCGGTGTGTGTTCATGGAGGGTCAGAGACATACCCACAAATACAAGAAATGGGAAAAGGTTGTGACATCTTGGTTGCGACTCCCGGCAGACTCCTCCACTTCATGGAACGGAAGATCGTTTGTTTGTCGTCGGTCCGATTTTTGATCTTCGACGAGGCGGATCGAATGTTGGATATGGGGTTTGAGCCCCAAATTCGCCAAATTTGCGACGACGGCGAAATGCCAAAAGTCGGGGTTCGCCAAACCCTAATGTTTTCTGCGACGTTCCCACGCCCCATTCAGAAGTTGGCTTCGGACTTTCTTGATGATTATGTCTTCATTACTGTTGGGAGAGTTGGGAGTACTGTGGAATCCATTGAGCAAGACATCTTGTGGGTTGATGAGAGACAAAAGGAAGAAGCGGTGATAGATGTACTTGAGAACTTTGGGAAGGATAAGAAGGGCGTTATATTTGTCGAGACTAAGAGAGGAGCGGATATGTTAGAGAACTACTTGTATGACAAAGGATACATGGTAGATAGTATTCATGGTGATCGGTCACAGAGCGATCGAGACTTCTCGCTTGCGCGGTTCAAAGAGAACAAAATTCAACTACTTGTCGCGACTGATGTCGCGTCGAGAGGACTTGATATTCCCGACATTGAAATTGTTATTAACTACGATATGCCAAACGAAATCGAGAGTTACGTCCATCGTGTCGGAAGAACAGGAAGAGCAGGGAAGAAGGGAATTGCAGTGACTTTCATCAACGAAAAGACACAAAACCTGATTCCAGCGTTGGTCAGTTTAATGGAAGAGTCGAAACAAAGTGTCCCTGAGTGGATGAATGAGAAATCGTCTGAGTTGAATGACAGGAGAGGGTTTGGGCCACGACGAAGTGGGAGAGGAAGTGGATATGGCGGACGACGTAACGGTGGTGGAAGATTTGGAGGAAGAGATAGAAGATATGAAAAAAAAGATGACGAGTATGACGTGAACAGATCCGTCAGTACACCTATTAGACCACACTTCACTTACTAAATCGGCAATGGGGCGTTGCTGGTGTTGTGGAGTTTCAGTAATCGACGACTTGGAGTAAAATAACATTTTTGTTGATTGTGTTATACAAGGGGGTTTTGTTTTTTAGTAATTATTAATTCTATTATAGTTTGTTTCTGGTTCTTCATTTTAGCACTTTTTTGAGCATTTGTACACTTGTTATAGCGGACGTTATAAAGAAGAAAAGAAGCAAAAAAAGTTACACTGAAACTATATTAAATAGTAAAATTATAGTATAAAAATAATAAACACTGGAATAGAGAAAAAAAAGAGAGTTAATGAGACTATGAAGTTTTTACGGATGGACATTACGGAATATGTGGGAAAGACAAACAGAAGTTGCGAGTAAAAAAGCGTAATACTATGGGAGAAAAAAGAGGAAGGATGTGGAGAGGTAAAACCTAGTGAAAAGTGCCCTACAAAAGAGTTAATCGATGGAAAAGAAGTTTCGAAGTATTTCGGAGCAACCCTAAAATCAAAACTTTAGTGATCAGAATACCAAGAACTATAACTCATTTATAAAGTAGAAGGAAGAATACTTAGAAAATCGGGAAGTTCTGGCATTAATGTAAATAAATTTGCAAACCCAAAGAGAAAGTGAACAACTTTCTTCAGTCTTGTTACGTGAGTAATCAATCTATTTTTTCTGTTGTGTTAAAAAATCTAAAAAGAAGAGAACCCTAGAACAAACCCCGATAATTTGCGGTAAACTGATGTAATAAAGAGCAAAAAAGAAGGGTTTGAGCGATTTGTCTTAGTGTGACAAAGAAGGTCAAACAAACAAAGCAAATGTTTATCGCAGTCCCCTATGCACCACCTCAGTACACTCCATCAAACAGTTTGTGCCAGTTGGCCACTATCAGGCTGAACGAGGTATTGAGGTCTGCCAACCAACTTTTAGTCCTTCCAAATGTTCGTCTTGCACTAACAAATCCATCAACCCCGACACACAACAACGGTCTCGACAACGAAGGGTATGACTTGATTACATACGCAGACTCTTCTATCGGGTCTGCTCACTCGAAAGAAGGGAATGCGTGTGCTTATATCAAAGACTCGTCGTACAGAATAATCTCGTCGTTAGGGAAAGGCACGTTCGGCCAAGTCTTCAAGTGCGAGAACACAAAAAGCCACGAGATCGTCGCGATTAAAGTGCTGAAAAACAAACCGTGTTATTTCCGACAGGGGATGCTTGAAATCGCGATGCTTAACACCGTCAACTTACATAATGAAAACAACGACAAATCAATTGTTCGTATTTTGGACCATTTCTTGTACAACAGGCACGTATGTGTCGTGTTTGAGTTGTTAGGGTTAAACCTCTACGATGTCCTTAGGATTAACAAGAACAAGGGGATGGGGTACTCCTTTGCACAAACGATTGGAAGTCAAATTCCAAGGGCACTTTTGGAGCTCCGAAGAGAGGGGGTTATCCACTGCGACTTGAAACCAGAAAATGTATTATTAGTCGATAACAAAACAACAATCAAAGTGATCGATTTTGGAAGTTCATGTTTTGAGGGAAACACATTGTACACTTACATACAGTCGAGACACTACAGAGCGCCGGAAATCATTTTGGGGCTACCATATACGTGTGCGATCGACATGTGGAGCTTTGGGTGTATCATAGCAGAGATGATGATAGGGATTCCAATATTTCCTGGAGAGAGTGAGTACAATCAGTTAGTTAAAATCATCGAGATGGTTGGCATGCCAAGTACCAAGGTGCTTGAGATGGGCTCGAAGACACAAAAGTTTTTCAAGCGAGTTCAGAACAGTTTTACAGGAGAAGTGAGTTACGTCTTATACACACCACAAGAGTTTTGTGATTTGAATGGGGTCAAATACATCGAGAATAAAAGATATCATCGGTTCAGAAATTTGGAAGAGCTTTGTGTGGGAGTGAATATGCACAGGGGGGGTGTGAAGAAATCAAACGACGACGCAAATAGAAGAGTGTTGTTAGACTTTTTGAAGAAAATATTTGTGATGGACCCGGAGCAAAGAATGACCCCAGAAGAAGCGTTGGTGCATCCTTTCATGCCATCAGAAATCCGTACAGAATATCAAAATTTGAGTTATCAACACTTCAGTAGTTATGAGATGAAGAACAGCAGAGAAGATAATAGCATAGGAGCTGTTGTACAAAAGATGTTCCAAGGCACAATGTCACTGCAATTCCTTCGCAACCAAAATTTCAGTGTTGAGAAGTATTACCAAAACTACATTAAGGCGCTCGATATGGGAATTGTACTCAACGTTTTACATATAAATCCTTTTCATTTCAATCCGTTCAGAGTCGGTCTCGAGACAAAGAGAATCTCCGAAGACGTCTCCGAGGATCTTGGGTTGAATGCAGACGACGAACTTCCTCCAATTTTGCCATTAAACGAAATGCCATTGAGAAGCAGAAGTAGGAGTCTTGGCTTTTTCAAGATGGAAGAAGAGCCACTGGGCGCAAATGAAGATGAGTTGCCTTCTATCGGGCTCACACCATCACAACAAATCACGAGGAAAATGGTCATGACGCCAACCCGAGGCGGAATCGGTCAATTAAGACCACCCACTGCTTGTCCAAGATCGTCGTTTAATTCAGTCTTGTCGTCGCCGAAAGGGAATCCACGAGTAATAACCATGTTTTAATATCATTGTTTATATACTTTAGTTTATTTTTGAACGTGACGCTCTTTATATATATAGAGCATCTTTTTGCTAAAAATATAGTAAATTGAATTAATAACAATACTATTTGAATAACACAATCTATAAATGGAAATTTACTTAGACTGTAACAATTTCGATAATACACAAGTGAGTGCAAAGACTCGGACGTCTGTTGTTTGAGTGAGGAGGTACACCATTCCATAGAAAAGTGCGTTGTTTTGATTTTTGAATGGGTCGAGGACTTTGAATGAGTCGACAGTTGTCAAGAACTCTTGCATTTGGAACCCAACAAATGGGTCGTCGAAATTACCAACGATCTGAAGTGTCCAGCACGACGATATCTGAGAGAAGTTGAAGTGTGTTCTGTAATTGCCAAAGCCATCTAACAAGAACAAAAAGACTTTCATTTCAGTAGTTAAAAGAACGTCAATTTTTGGAGGAAAATATGTTCTAAAATTAGCTTCATACGTGGTTTGAGGGATGTAACACTTAGTGTCTTCTTTCTCTCTGGATTGGTCTAAAATGTCTGACATAATACATGCTTTGTTCCGACACTCACACCTCTCGGATAAAATTCTGATATATTGGCTCATAAAACTTTCATAATTTGTTCCTTCAAATGGATTCAAATCTTGGTCTAATGGGAATTTCCATTGAACAGTATCTCCAACGTCGTTTAATATAGTTTTGTCCCAGATCACATTACAAATGGGGTCAAATTTATTGATTGCAGTAAAGTAGTCTTCGTCTTCAACGCTGTAGAATACCACATTCCGCGCACTCACAACACGGACGTCACGGACATTTCTAAATTTCCTGATCACATCCTTTTCTAAGAACGGCGACGTGAGAAGAACTTCGTCGGCTTGTTCCACAAGAAAAGAGTCAGTGATAAGTCCAATTTCACCCTTATCGAGTATTTTGGTCGTGTCTTTCTCAAATGTGAAAGTGCCTCCATGGACGAGAGGTAAGAGGCCTCTCTTCATTCGTGCAAAGAGCATTGCGGAGACTTTATTAATGACAGTTGCATCTATAACTCGCAAGTCATCTTCTTTGTTGTCTTCATAAAACTTCTTTGTCACTTCGACAAATTTACTCGCAAATTTCTCTTCAACGGGAAGGAAATGGTATGCGACCATACGCGCACTTTCATAGGAATCCATTGCGGCATTCAAATCGATGATGATGCTTGCAATCGATTCTTCTTTCAATCCCAATTTTGTGAGAGCCTGGACAGTCGTTGCATTCAAATAGAGTGGCTTATGCATTTTATACGTTTCAGTGTTCGGAGTGATCTTCCTCTTTCGTTCCGTTGGCACCCAAAACCTTCCTTGGAGCAAGTCTTGGAGTGTGTAGTGTATCTCTTGTTGGTAATTTTCATTCTCTCGTATCATTTGAAGAACAGCCGGATCTGGCAACCCCATTCCTTCATCTCTATAATACATTAATTCACAGCTTTCACGTGGAGTAAATGGCAGTTCATGGAACGCCAAATGGAGTGTTCGCGTCGGTGTTTTTACACTGAGTTCTCTGTAATTCCGTAGCTTTGAGTTTTTTGCAGTATCAATGATGAAAGGTATTATCCCTTCGACTTCCTTTTGTAAATTAAGTGGACTACTTTGTTGAATGGACTTAAAGTTGATGTCTGTAGTAAATATTCTCATCAGTGGAGCCGCTAACGAGCACAATGGGATATGACAGAAATGGACAGCTCGTGTGAAGAGTGTTGACTTCCAGACTTCGTTTGCATTGAAAAACGAGTCAATTTTGTTTGCCATAACTTCAGTGACCAAATTCAAGAAGTCGTAGTCATATAAGTTTTGTGTGAGACTAATCGAATTGGCATATGAAGGGAAGTATTGTATGTATGACACGGGGATGTTCGTGGTCTTTCTTTTCGTCTTGAACATTTTATTGTTTGTTTTCGAGTAGAAATTGACGATGATAGCATTGCACTTCCCAAGAAGTGTTGAAGTCGCTCGAATGACACAAGTGCATTTATTCGTCGATCGTGCAAGTTTCGGTGGGGTGTACAACTTTATCAGTAAATTCTGTAAGGATCGCCCTACTTTAGGTTCATCGACATATTCTATAGTGTTGATGTCGACAATGGCAATAGAAGTTGGGGTGCAGTTGAATACAAACTCGCAGTCAAAATCCGTTTTATGTGGGGATACAAATGCTTCCTTATAATGGATCAGGGTGTATATTCTATCTCCCTCTATTCTACAAAATGTGACTCGTGCCGCTTCTCCCGTCTTTGAGTGATATATTTTGTTTTCAAAGAGTTCACAGTCCGTCTCATTCATGTCCAATATCTGTGATTTAATTGGAATGTTAAATGCCGTTTGAATATGTTCGATGGTGTGTTGGAAGTCATTGTGAAACATCAATAATTGGTATTCCAGTCCCGGTTGTGAATTTTTGAGGACGGTTATACCTCTAATAGTCACGTCGATCAGTGATTGACTCAACTTGGATTTCACTATTTGACGCACTGAATTCAAAAAGTCCTATAGAGTTATTTAACGTTGTTACATCAACACAACAAACAATATTAATAGTGTTCTTACATATACGAGTGGTATAATAGTCATCACAGTCGGTCCTTTTCTGTAATATTGTTAAAACAACATTCATTAAGAGCGGTTGATTAATTTTATAGTCGTCTATAAACAGACGAGCCACTTTCTGAATGTGGTCAAGTGGAATAATTTCAATATCTAGAAACGGGAAGATTATCACTATAATTTCAATCGACGAACTTTGAAGAAAATATGGGAAGAGAAGGCGGAAGATCTTCTTTGATCTCTCGTTTGTGGAAATAAACGACACATTTGACTCAACCCCTTTGTAAAATTTTTTCGCATACTCCTTTCCTTTCAATCTCTCCTCCAAATTCTGTCGTTTCGAAATGTCGTTCTCAACAACAAACAGCTGTGATATGAATGAAGGATACTCCACTTCCATTCCCAAATAGTTATTTCGAGTTATTTAAAGCATTCTGATTTCTATAATAATACTTGTTTATTAATACATTAATAGTTAAACTGCTTCAAGAAAAATGTATTATAGTCATAGTTTCAATTTCAATTATTCTATAGTTTCTTAATATAGGGTTAAATAGAATATCAATTAATAAAAGTATAATATTTGTTTTTTATTCCAAAACAGTTTTTTAATAAGTTATAAATTAATTGATTAATAATTAAAATTTGATTAGTAAAAGAAATTAATTGTTTTTGCTAAAATTATTGAATGGTATTATAAGTACATTTAATTATAAAATATAGTTTGTTGATTAAAACGGATTGTAAACAAAAGAGTAGCCAATAAAAGTAGCGATTAGTCTTCTTTCGATGAAACAGACTTCTTATCGGCTTGGTCTGCCTGTGGTTCGGTAGTTGCAACTGGTGCTGTTCCCATTGGTTGTTGTGGTTCCACTGGCATTTGTTTCATTGCGGATTGTCCAGCGAGTTCAGTGTTAGTGACATCCATCCCCCAGCTGACAAGTGTTTGGTAGACTTGGCCGATAGTTGGTCTCTCCGTTGGTTCTTGTTTCCAGCATTGTTCGATTAAAGTCCAGTAGTTCTCTGGTATACCATTTGGCTTCTCAAGTCTCTTTCCTTCAATGACAAACTGAGGAATCATCCAAGGCTGATTGAATCTTTCGTCTTCAAGATAAGCTTGCTTCTCTGTGAATGTTTCATATAAGACCATAGCAAGTGAATAGATATCAGACGAGTAAGTGTATGCAGTATTAGCCAAACACTCTGGTGACATGTATGTTGGTGTTCCGATACCTTGGGACAATTCTTTCGTCGACAACGCTCTCTCGGAGATGTTTCTGCATGTACCAAAGTCCGTCAATTTACCGCAGACTGGGGAGTGTGGATTCAGTGAATAGACCAAGACGTTCTCGCCCTTAATATCTCTGTGAATGATGTTGTTGTCATGCAAGAAAGCCAAAGCAACAACCAAGTCTTCCATGAACTTCACTTTAAGATCGAGTGAAACCTGTGACTTGTCCCAGATCTTGCTCAGTGAGCCGTAATCCGCAAATTCGGTAACAATAGAAATTTCACCTTCGGTATAAACCGCACCAACTAAAGACACAATGCACGGATGTCGGTATTGTGTCAACATGTTGACTTCATGTTTGAACTCCTTCTCTTGTTCTTCAGTCAAGTTTCTCGCTTTCATCTTCTTCACAGCAACTTTTTGCCCTCTGTATGTACCACAGAAGACCATACCAAACGCACCTTCACCAATAGCCGGCATCTGCAACTTCAGCTCTTCGTGGTTCAATTTGGTCGACAAATCCGACTCAATGATAATAGACAACTTCGCAGTTTCTTTCAACTCCTCGTCCATATCCATAGCAACAATACCAATATCGTTACTCACAATAGCAGTACACAACATCTTAATGGTGAACTTGACGGAAATGGCATATCCGGGCTTCAACGTATATCTCATTGGCTCTGCAGTAAGGTCATAACAATGGTTGGCACCAGCAATGATTTCGAAGAAGTATGACTTCTTCGTGGTGTTCGAGACTTCCACTGTTTCTTCATAAGGCTGATCGATGACAACCTTCGACCCGGCGTGGCCAAAATTCAAAGTCCACTTGTTAGTCTTCAATGGGAAGTTCGCGTTATCTGCCGACAACAAAGCCATCTCGACAGCATTGGACACCTTAAAAGGCTTGATCTCCTTTTCTCTCTCCTTCATTGTTTTTCTCTTACGTCTCCAGACAAAGAAGATGATGATGGCAATGACAATGATGATCAACAACAACCCAACAACGACCAATGGAATGATCAACGCAAGATTCACCTTCGTACATTCCATTCTATCGGCGGATACAGAATATCCCTCGTTGCATGTGTAACATCCTCTGTTACTACATGAAGCACAATTCTTAATGCCAGAACAGGGATAGCACAAGAAATCATCCTTTCCAAGATACTCCGTGTCGGGTTGACATGAAGTACAACGGGGAACTTGTGTTCCATTGTCTAACGCAGACAATTTGCATTCGTAACATCTCTCCTTCCCTTCACTCGGGCAATGCTTACACTCTCCGTCATCAAGATAGTCACCAATATGACAAGAAGAACAACCAGATTGTGTAATCGGTCCACTGCAATTTAAGCCATACCCTTGTTCAATCGATTGTTCAACACTGAGACACAACCCTTTAGCTTCGTCGGACTTCATGTTGTCAGATGGTCTTCTCCAGTAATTGGCATTGGTTCCAGACCCATTGACTGTTGTAGTATTGCACGACTGACAGAAAGTTTGTTTGGTGCAGGTATCGCATGACTCGTCGCACTTAATGCAAGAGACCTGACTGATAAAGTACTTATCCGCACATTTGATACAATACCCCATTTCTAGTGTTAAGTTGTTGTTAATGATATAAACAATATAATTTATTATCTATAAAAGATATTATAAATATTATAGTTTTCTCTTAATTAAAATAACAATAAAAAGTAAACAAACCCGTTTCAGCACACGAATCTGGCTTTGGAATGCACATGAAAATATCAACACTCACACCAAATATTTTTGAGTACTCGGCCTTAGCTGTTTCGTTGATTTCAAGAGCATACCCTTCATTGCAACCAGTACACCAGTTCTTGTTGTATTCACAAATTCGGCATGTGACATTGCACGCCTCGCACGTTGGTTCGTATCTAACTGGATTTGTGTTTGGTATGATTGGCAAGTAAAAGCCGAGAAGAGGGTTTTTAGGCAGTTTACTTTTGTCCTCCAAGTCTTCATTCACATTTTTGTCGAGAGTTTCATTATAAGTAACATCATATCTGCATTGCAAGCAACCGTACTGGTCTACAACATTACAAACTCTGCTATCCTTTACGGTACAAACACCATTAGTGGCATCAGTGAAGTAATAGTCCTCGGCACAAGCAAAGCAATAGTTGCTATTCAAACACGTTCTGCATTGTTTAGGGCAGGCTTGGCATACAGAAGAGTCATCAAGGTAGTACCCTTCGTTACATTCAATGCAGCCCATAATAGAACTTGATCTCGCACAGTTGGGGTCTTTAGTACATTTCCCGTTCGTCAAGGTCCCACCGTTCTCACACTCAACACACTGTGTTGCATCAATGCATCTCTTGCATCCTGTCTCACACTTTTCACACTTCCCCAATGACAAGAAATAAGTGTCTTCACATAACTCGCAGTGATTGCCATAATAGTTTCCGTCAAGACATCCAGTTATCTTCCCACACTGAGAAGTGGGATCCTCCGGGTTTATAAGAGCAGTGTCTGTGTTACAGAGGTAACAATTGTCTTTGGTTGTGCAGCGTTGGCACCCTTCTCTGCACACTTTGCATGTGAATGTGTCAGGGTCAAAGTACTTTCCAAGAGGGCATCTCCCACACTTCTCGTCGTTTGCTGTTTGGGTACAGTCAACACACTCTTGTTTTTCATTGCCGTTGGTGTCGATGTATTCATAGAGAACAAGATTGTCTTTACACTTGAAGCATTTGGTAGACGTACAATAAGCACAGTTAGTAAGGGCACAAGTATAGCAAAGCATGTTAGAGATGTAGTATCCTTGTTGACATTCGATACAGTACAACCCATCATATGTAAGACAGTTCTGTGTGTCTCGAGCCTTGCATTTATAGTCTTCGTTCAAGTAAAAACCATCATTGCAAGAAGTGCACTTGTCAGTTGCCCAACAAGTTTTGCAGTTGTTTGCTGGATTAGTAACAGCGCATTCCATACATTTTTTTTGTGTTTGGTCCCAGTACTGCTGATCTGTACAGGTAATCACTTCTGAAAGTGAAAGAGAAACAAATGCTGACAATAGGATTAATATTCGCATTTTGAAAACCCAGTTCCTTTGGTTATTTTTTCTTTGATTTTTGGACACTATAAGTATTTACATTTTTAACAATCAACTTTATTTTTAATTTTTTTATTAGAATTTTACTACTCTTTTTATGCTTCTTTGAAGATGTTTTTCAATGAATGTTGTGAATTTACTTGGCCACATTCCCGTTTTTGTGGACTTTATAATCTCAGAGTTCATGTTTTTCGTTTATTCTGTTTTTAACAAGAAGAATTCTTAGTTCTACTTTTTTAACATGGTTTATTTATATAGTAATTTTACTATATATTATAGTTTGTTTTTTCTACTTAAGTCTATTTTTGAAAGGTATATTTTAGTTTTGTTCGAATTGTTATTTTAAAAACAATTTAATTTGATACTTTTATTATTATTTATAACAATTACAAAAATACTAACCACCTCGGCAAAATAAACTCAAAATGAAAGATTTTTTGCCAAAAATCTTTCTGCATCAAAATAGTCTTTTTTTTGGCTGTTGTAAAGATAATTGTTTTGAAAAAGCCTAAACAAATAATTTTCTTTGATATCAAATCGTTTTTCAGCATTCAAAACTTCTCATAACCAAATTCGCTTTTATTATAAATTTCCAACAAAAAGAAACAACAAAAGTAATACATAATTTTTTTTGTTTTTTTCAATATTTTAAAGTTCAAAAACTAAATTGACATTATTGAGTGTTAATCTATTTTTAAAATGCCAAAAAGATGATTGAAAAAATGCCAAATTGTGATTTTGTGTTTTTTTTTCAAAGCAATTTGAATTATTTTTTTTAAATTTCACATATTTCATTTATTTCTTTCCAAAACATTTTTTGAACAATGTTGTAGTAAAAAATATAGTTTTATTATTAATAGTAACTATACTTGTATAATACTTGAGTCGAAAGAATTTATTTTTGATACAATAATCACAGATCCATGTTATGTTTTAAAGTATTTTTTCATTCCATTTCTATAAAAAAATACTTCATTATAATTATGAATTTTGTATCAACCCAAATAGCACTTCAACACATAATTAAACCATTAGATCACATCACAGTACTGCGCAATAACTTGCCCAACCATGTCTTCCAAAGTGTCATTATCAGGAATCGATGATGTCATTCCGTACACTGGTGCCCAGACATTGTACTTCTTGTTACTGGGGTCCTTCTCTATGATGTCCATAGCCTTTTTCAAGTCCTTCAAGAATTCCTCCTCGCAGCCGATCGTGTTTTCGGTCAAGCACAAATGCACTGCAGATGGAAATTGTAAAGTGTTTAATTCCCAGTTGAATTCCTTATTCATACAATCACTGACTTTGTAAATGTTCAATTTTGTCGTTGTGAACGCAACAACGGAAGTGTCTTGATTCAAGTCGGTAATCAATTTGATTCCTTCCATTGTACTTAATGCCTTCTTCAAGTTTTTAGCGGTGCCCAATATGCCTTTCGAGGCTTTTATGTACCCCTCTTTACCAGTAAACAATAATGAAGCCCAAGCACCCGCAATAGCACTCCCAGCTCTACTCCCCGGAATAGATGGTGAACAGTACAACCCACCAACCCATTTTGGATATCTGAAGAACACTATATTTCTCAGCTCTTCGTTGTCAAACAAAAGCACAGAAGATCCCTTTGGCGCATACCCATATTTGTGTGTATCACACGATATGCTCCTCACACCTTCAATTTGGAAGTCAAATTTGGGGACGTTGAACCCTGCGGCCTCGCCCCATGCGTCTACAAATCCACCCAAACACGCATCGACGTGAACTGGGACACCCATCGATTTACAATAAGTCGCAATGCCTTCAATTTCATCGATATTTCCATGTGGATATGACGGTGCGCTGACCACAACCAAGACAGTTTTTTCAGTCACTTTGTATTTGAGATCATCAACACCCATAGCAAACTTGTCATTGATTGGAATGATAACGGGAGTGATGTGCATCAATTCGCATCCTTTCAACCATGCGGGGTGTGCGTTGAGACTCATAACAATTTCACACTCATTTTGTGGTACATTTCTGTTCTTAATAGCATTGAGGTAATGCGCTCTTACAGCCAAAATAATACTCTCGGACCCGCCAGTAGTCATCATGCCTCTCACACCTTCGCTGCCGTGTAACATATTCGATGTCATTCGAATAACTTCCGCCTCCATCTTTCTTACAGAAGGGCAGTTATCTGCATGTAATGGGTTTGATAAAACAAAGAGCTTTGTAGCTTGACTTGTCACCTCAAGACGCTCAGGTGATGCCGAATAGAATGACCCAGAAATATGTTTCTTCTTAATGACATTATTGTCGTAGTTCATACGGGTCTCGAGCAATTCATACATTTTGTCCTTTGAAAGTCCGACCTCAGGTATCTCAGTGTAGTTGTCGAATTCTTTGATTTTCAATCCGTCGGCAAGATAGTTCACTGACTTTGTGATCTCCTTTTGGATCATTCCGTGGATACCAGTGGCTCTTGTGAAACGTTTAAAGAGTTGCGAATAAAGGTTGTACAAGATTTCTTTACATGGGAAGAAGTATGAAAGAAGCCATCCAAGGACAAGGCCAGTCGCCACAAGGAGCAAAGTCATTTTGTTTTTGTTAGTTATAATTTGCTCTTATTTTTTCTCCTCTTTCGTTCACAGAATTAAACTTTTTCTTTTGTTGGACAAAGTTTCCGATTGTTGTTCTCTTCAAAAGCCTCATTTTCATGGGAAAAGTATAAAAAAATCGATTCTAATTATTCCTTTGGCTCTTTTTCTAGTTGATTGTTTTAATAAAATACATCATTTTTACTATAGACACGGGTTCGAGTTTTAGGTATGACAAATGGACTTCTGGGAATAGCATTTCATTATTTAACCAAATCTACTTCTTAATTGTATTCAAAACCAAACAATCGTCCCATTGGTTTGTTCCATTTTTTCTTCTTGAATAGTTTATTAACTATAAAACTATAATAATTTATAAATACAATTATTTGAAAAGAAACAAAATTGTTTTTTTTTATGCACAAAATGTAATAATTAAATTTACTATAATAGTATTATAAAAAGAAATAATAAAAGTGATATAAATTCTAGTTTTATATTTATTTATAACATTTGATAAAATTTAGTATAATTTGATGGTAATAATTTATCAAGGACAACAATAATTACTCTCCACGTAAAATGATGAAAATTTAAGCAATTAGATTATATACAGTATTAAACATCCAATCATCTGAATTAGTCCATCTAAAGTTATTGTTAAAAAAAAGATATTGACTCATAAATTAGAGTGAGAAATACACAAAGAGTGTAGCGCAGATGACACCTGATATTGTAGAAGTGATCAAATTGACCATTGAATTTGACAAGATGTCTTGTCCACAAATCCTAGTCACGTTTTCGCCGTTTTCTCTCACAACACGTTTGTTAACATTATCCCACCCGGAGTATTGAAGTGTTCCACCAATTAGACTATCTAAAAAGTTCCCAATGACTCCACTTATAGTGACTGAAGTCAAAACCAAGAAAGCAGAATGTACTTCGAATCCACATATTAGAGTCTGCGATAATGCAGCAATTGTTCCAATGAGTAAAGAACCTAATAACCCCGCGACAACTCCAACTAAGCTTACTCCGCCATTTGTTCCGGTTGGAACACGTTTAAATAGAGTCAAATGGAATGGTTGTGTTTTGCTCAATACCCCGATCTCAGACGACCAAGTATCTCCATTTGTGCAGCTGTAGAACCCTGGTATCATCCCATATATAAGGGTCTCCAAAGTTGTTGGGGTGTTGCAATATTCTATTTTGTATGTCCCTTTCATAAAATATATCAATAAACAACATATTGAAGGAATTAAACTGTTGCAAAAGACTTGTTCGACGCCTCTCACTGATTCTCTATGTAAGTTCACTTCATTTCTCTTGTAATAACTGTAATAACTATAATAACTATAATAATTATAATAATTATAATAATTATAATAATTATAATATTACAAACCTTTTGCATATGTTGCTTCAATTGTTTTCTTCTTTTGTTTTCCAACTTTGGTGAGTGCAGACGACGTGATGAAAAACGTTGATACGTAGATAGCGGGAGTTAGTCCAGGCGCAAAATGGAGCATTGCAGTTGCAAACGCAAATATTGCTCCTGGGATTGTTAGTGATTTCTTTAGCATGCCTAAACCTGGTATAATCACTGATAAAATCAGCGTTGCAATAAACTCCATTGACTTTTGTAGTTTTCATTTTTCGTTTACTTGTCAAGTCAACTATATTTTATAACAATTATACTATAACAATATAGTTTTTTGAGAAAATGGAATTCACTAAGAATAGAATTTGAATTATCAATTTGCCAAATTATTACTTAAATTGTCAAAATAAAGTTCGATAATTTGAATAAATAGTATTTAAATTATTAATTATAGTTAATTTATAAACCACAAATTTATAGTTTCTATACTAACCAACAAACAAACAGCAAAATATCACTTAAAAACTTTGTAAAGGCTCAAGTACGTGAATTCATTTGAAACGGAGAGTGCGTCTAAGTTGCCACGGATTTTTCCATCAAAAGAAAGAACGATTTCTCCAAAAACTAGTTCGTTTCGATACGAGAACGCATGCCCAATACTGTTTAATGTAACTTCATTTATCCCAACAAGTGGCGAAACCAAAGAGCCAACAAAGACTTCATTCGTATCTCCATTTTCCTCGACATAGAAAAAGAAGATGTTGCCGCACTTAGTTTGAACAACACAAAGTATTCGTGGAGTGTTAATAATGGCGTCTTCGACGTTCTGGGGTGTCAACACCTTCTTTTCACTCTCATATCGGAGACCGACTTTTGTGCATTTACACACCTTCAATATGTCTTTTTTTCTTGTATCAACAACACTCGCGATCAAACACGGGAGAACCAAAAAAATCGGTTGCGCGTTTATCACCTCTTCGACGACAATTGGCGCAACATTGATTGTGGGTTGTTCTGGCACAACTTGTGGGGCCAGAATGAAATTGGACATATCGTATTTCTTCTTTTGAAGTCCTGCAAATTCCTTCAGAAAGACTTGGTACCTCAGTTGTCTTTCTTCATCGATCAATTGTTGGAGTTCCGTGTCGTTTTCCTCCATATACCCATTCCCGCCCGACCCCATACTCTCTTTAATTTCGTTGTTTAATTGCGTGTACACCTCAAAATTTGTGTTATACTGAATTGTTTCCATTTGGATTTGTTTCTCCAATTCGGCTTTTTTCAACAGCAACTGTTGCATTATATTTACAAGATCAGTTATCTCTATAAATTATATACATCATTCAATACAAAACAGAATTTTGAATGAGACTATGAAATAAAAAACCGCAAAAAACAATCACTTTTTGGTACATTGAAACACTCAAAGTGTTGACTCTATCATTCATCCTTCTCATCCTTCGGTCGATATTGCCGAGTCTCAGGATTGAACAAATTTTTGTCATACACATTATAATCATCTTCATCCCCAAATCCCGATGTTACACCACTCTCTTGGTTAAACAATCGTTGGTCAAACATAAGATCTTTGGAATCAACCTTTTTCCCAAGCGCGATAGACTCCGCAACATCTCGTTTCCGCTCTCTCTCCATATCCTTTTGAAGCCCTTTATACCCGGCTTTGCGATAAAACTCTTCTCGATCTTTTCGACGCTCTTCTCGGGCCTGGTCTCTCCTTTCTCGACCCTCATCAACTTCACCCACTTCTTCCTCTTCTCGTAACTTCCTCATCGCCATCGCTAATTTACGCATCTCCTCTTCGTTCTTCTCTTTCTTCGCCATTTCCACTTTCCGCTTCATTTCAACCTTCTTCGCGTTCTCTTCCGCAGAGGCCTTTTCCGCTAAGTACAACGCCTCTGCAAATTCTGCGTGTCTCTCGCCAATTTCCGTTTGCTCCAAGTGTCGCCCATCCGCAGCGACTCTCTTATCTAGTGCAATGGTGTATCCGTTCTTGTTCTTCCAATTTGATATACATGGAGGTATCTTCCATTCCTCCATCTCTTCTTTCGTTGCTTTTTTAGGTGGGGCGTGGAGTATTGGCACCGGTTCCACAACCTGTCTTGCAACAACTTTTTGGTACTTAAATTTTGGTGGGTCGAATGGGTCGATTTCCTCGTCGATAATTTCGATAATGCGTTCTTCAGGAATAACGTTACCCCGTTGTATTGGTGTGTATTTAATGTATTCCTTTGTCTTCGCGAGCTTGATTTCGTTTGTTTCTGGTCGGAGTTGTAGAGCGAGTGACTTGTTCTTTGACATGTGAATGTGTTTTCTAGTTAACTTTTAATATCAGTGTGTTGAACTATACATTAATAGTAATTTTACTATAAAAAATAACCAGAACGCTCTGCTGTACAAAATAAATAAATTAGCAATGAACAGTAAATCTCTGGTCGAAATATTCATCCCACCCAAATCGTTTCTCTTCGACGTCGACAAGACCGGAGATGAGTGATTGGAGTCCTCTCATTTCATTTCCCGTTGGGATGTTTTCATTTTGTTTAGGGAACCGTCCAGTGACCATTTTGAAGAACATCACACCAACGGAGTACAAGTCACTCTTGACTGACGGACTTGATTTTTGTAAGATTTCTGGACATGAATACATTGGAGTCCCGACTAACCCCCTTTCAGTGTTGCCGTTGATACTTCGACAAAAGCCGTAGTCGGCTATTTTCACTTGCATCTTCCCATCTTTGGATACTTTAAGAAGAATGTTGTCTAATTTAATGTCTCTGTGCATCACTTTCTTCACTTTAACAAGATACTCTAAACCACAATTGATCTGCTCAACAAGATAAGAAAGTTCTGTATCACTCAAAACCCTATTTTCAGTGTATTCTGCAAGAGTAAAGTCACATAACTCCATGACTAAGTAATAATACTTTTTAGACCGATTGGTCCGGATACCAAAATGGGACACAAAGGACTCCGCAGACTCAATGTAATCGACAAAACTGACGGTGTTTTTGTGGTGAAAAAGTTTCATTGCACGAGCCTCCCGCTGGAGAGTATCTGCTCGACAACTTTGTTTCATAGCATATCTGACTCCATTTTTTTCAACTTCCATGACAAGACCACAAGCTCCATTTCCAATGAAATTGATTGCCTTGTAATCAGAAAGGGTACCCTTGGGGAGCTCTTGGAATGTCTTACAATTTTTGAGGAAGTCGGAATTGAGTTGTTCTTCCAAACTTTTATTCATAAAAGACCCAACAAAGTGTTTAGCCTCCTTAACAAAGAGATAGCTGTCGTCTTCCAACAACGCAATGAAATTTGTGAGTTTGCTTATTAAGAGGAGTGAATCCATTTTCAGATCTTCTTTGGTCATCTTATCGCTTTTCAAGAAGAATGCAAGCGGGGACAACAACAAGTGGGGAAGTGGAGATGATGGCGTGTCACATCTTGATCTGCAAGTAGAGTGTATAGGATCCAACTTAAAGAGTACAGTTTCTGTTTTAAGTAAGTAAGACAAAGGGTCAGTAATTGTAAGTAATGTTGCAATGTCAGAGAAAAAGTACTTTGCTTGGTCGGTTGTTATTTTTTCTTTGGTGACTTCGTCGAACAGACAAGATTCGCAACATAAGATAAAAACACCATTTTGGTGTTTATAAGTTGCCGCCACAGGAAGAACTGACTTAGCCGTTTTAATTGCTGTCAGTGCGTTTTCTACTGTTGTGCCATTGAGTGTTGTTGTGTCGATATCAAAGAGGGTGAATTGTTTGAGGTCTGGATGTGATCGTGTGATAGTCGAAATAGAACACGTAACGCCGCAGATAGTGATCGTGGAGATGTTCTTTATCTCGTGTGTAATACCGACGTTCATAGTTAGAAAGCTTTCCATGACAGTTATGATTGTGGCGTTCGGAGTTCTTATACTTTTGGTAACCACAAACACAAGTTTTCTATTTATGAATTACACACCATTCATGTTATAAAGCCCGAATACTCGCAGTTATTTAATGTGTTAATTGGCCATAATAATGGGGTTCATTTTTTGGGTTGTTTTAAAAATAATTGATTTCAGATACTATACATTGATAGTTATTTTACAATAATCATATAGTTGTTAAAGAGGGAAAGGGTATAATACTGCCACCCCAAAATAAAACAATCGGGAGTTTGACAAGAATTGTTCATTCGTGGACTTGGCTACATTTGAGCACTTTTACTTCGTGGCAATACAAACAGTTGTAAAAACTATTAAATGATCACTTTTTATACTATAATTCATTCCAAATTAGTTGGAGCAATAAAAAATGCCTATTATGATTTCGGAGATTCGTTATTTTAATTTCAATACAATATTTTTTGTTCAGTTATACCAGCCAGCATTTAAGGAAATTATTGGGAGAGGGTGTTATAAAAAACACATGTTATTAATTGCAAATTATCATTTAAAAGTATTGTTTGTTGTTTTTTCGAAGTGTTTGAAATGGAAAAACAGGAGTACTCCAGGTTTCTTTTGTTTGTTATTTTTATAATGAAATGTGAAAAAGGGTGTAATTGATGGTAAAGGTTTTTATAAATGCCGATGTTGAATACTTTATCGTCTAAATATAATTAAATTCATGATGCCTGTTATATTACAATAAATTGACCTAATATTTACAAGAAACTGGCAATCAGTTATAATAACAATTGTATTTAAAAAGTTGGCGAATGATATAATTTTGTATTAATTATTGAACCTACTAAAATGTTTATATTTATATGAATCATTAAAAAAGGAAATCAAATAATGTTAAACTTTGTTCATTTTGCCAAGACAGATTCTTTTTTTTTTAAAATAAAATAAATTATAAGAAATTATAATATATCAATATGGTTTTCTAAAACCATATTTTTAATCAAATAATAGTGTTCTTTTTGATTATTTCATTAATATTTTTTTAAAACATTATCATATTATTTGTTTTGTTTTTGTTCAGAATAGAATTTATTTATCTTTTGAAAACAATTTGTTATTTTTTAACTTTTTGATATTAAAATTTTTATTATCATAACTACAAAAAACATTAAAACATATATATAGATATAACACACAGAAGGTGATTACCAAAACAGTAAAACATTTAAAATATTAAAATTTCAACATTTTGTTATCAATTAATTACCTCCTGTTCTTTTGAGATACCTTAATAATTAAATCGATAATATCGTTAAATTGTTTTACAAACAGAAATCAATTTCAAAAAATAATGTATTTTTTGTTTGTTGTCACAAAGGTTCATAAAATACAATTGTTGTTTATTTTTTAAATATCATAATGATTTTAAATAATTTTTGTAACAAACTAAACTGTATGCCAAAAGTCGGTACTTTACCAATTATTAGTGGAAACCCTTTTATAATAAATTCCCGTTTTTTAAAGTTTTTTTGTTGTTTTCATTTATAATTTCCATTTGAAAAAAAGAAAAAACAGTACCGACTTTTTAACCCTCAAAACCAATACAGTTATAAATTTCAATTAAAATTTCGGGATTTTAACAAAAAATTAGAACAAACTTGTCCGATTTTCTGAGACTGTTATTCAGTCTTTTTCACTGTTGAGATTCTCAAAAAATCGGCATTTTTGCCTTTTGGTAATGGACGAGTAGTTTGAATGGGTGAGATAACCGTATTTTACCTCTCACATTACGACTCTCCCCCACTTCAAAATACACAATAAATCGTTCTAACTTGTTGTTATTTTATGGTTGTCTCTTTAAAAAAAACAAACTTTGAAACACTACACATATTAAATGGTTATTTTTATTTTCAATAATCTTTTCTTTGTGTTGTAAGTGTTAATGAAATTGAAAGATTTTTATTATTTGTTGGATCATTAACATTTTCTTTTGAAAAGAGAAAAAGTCGGTTTTACTCACGGCAAAAACAACCATATGGTCAAGCAAAATTTTTGAAGAAGTAAGTTATTTGATATTTTCCTTGTTATTTTTTATTTAATTTTTTAGCTTGGTCTAAATTCAAGGTTCAGTCAAGTTTGTTTTTTAAAAAATAAGAGGGAAAAAAATAAGCAAAAAAACGATGTCAAACAAAATGAAAAATATTTGGAATCATTTACTTCAAAAAGTCGGGTCCTTTCGGTACCGACTTTTGAAAAACAGTTTATATTATTTGAAAAAACTTTGGGTAAATTTATATAATTTTACTGTTGTTAAAAAGCAATGGTTGCATCATTGAATTTTTAATTAGAATAATAACGAATGTGTATTTAACAGTTAAATTATCTGTTAATTTCCGATTGATATGTGCAAGTTTTTTATTGTTGTGTTGTAATTGATTGTGACAGAATGGTAAAATACTTTGATAAAAAAGTTATAGTACAATTTGAAAAAAGGATTACATTTCAAAAATTGAAAACGTCTTTGTAATTAACAAGAAATGATTATCTTATTTTCCTTTTCAAAACTATTTAAAGATTGTTGTTAAAAAGTTGTAATCGTTTTGTTTAGAAAATAAAAATTGACGATGGTTATTAATTGGTTTTTGAATTGAAATAATATAGTAGATCCATTTATCACAAAAGAGTAAATGGAAACACAACATAACATTAAATTCAACAAATTTAAAATTAAAATAACAACAACATTATTAATTATTTAACATGAACACTCAACATGTCCACAACTTGTTGAGCCGTTAATCTCTCATTTGGTATTGTTTCCCAACACTTTGAGATGATACCATATCTCTCATCATTCATTTCAACATGTTTTGCAAGTCTTTTCCCGCTCATTATAAATTCCACAACATTCCATGCGTATTTAAATTCATTTTTAGGGTATGCTTCTCCCCATTTATAACATTCAAACAATGTAACTCCGAAAGAGAAAATATCTGCCTCTTTCTTGTATTTCTGTTTATTCAAAACTTCGGGTGCCATGAATTTAGGTGTTCCTATTCCTTTAGTGAAAGTCATGTTAGTCATCAACATATTGATGTTTCTCGACGATCCAAAATCAGTCAATTTAGCATTTACTTTGTTGTTTTGATCGAGTGACATTATCAGAATATTATCTGGTTTGATATCTCTATGGATAATACCATTGGAGTGTAAGTATAGAATACCTTGAGCAGCGTCCAACATGAATTTGTCTCTCATAGACATTTCGACTGGACTACAGTCCGTGGTCTTTTCAATCAAATCCTCAAGACTGCCAAAAGGAGCAAATTCTGTGACTAAACATCTTTTTTTCTTAAGCATGACAGCTCCATAAAAGTGAACGATATAATCACTTCGAAACTTTTCAAGCATCGCAACTTCCTTCTCAAAATCTTCAACCCCTTCCGTCACACTTTTCATCTTCTTGATTGCAACCTGATTGCCTCGAAACACCCCTTTATACACAATTCCAAAACTGCCTTGCCCTATCTTCTTCTCTTCTATTAACTCATCTTCATCAATTCGAGTGGATATCTCTGTTTCACCCTTGATTTGTATTTCAACTTGTGAAGTTACACCATTTTTCATACAAACTGAAATTAAAATGATTTTATCTTCAATTGTGCCTCCACAGTGCGGAGTTAAAAATACTTCAAATTCAAGTGCTTTCCCCTTTGGGATTGTCATAATCTGTGGGACGGTCCGCATTGAATATTTCTCGCAATCGTCTTTCATACTAAACTGCACTTTGATGGAACTTTTGGAGGTGTTGCCAACACATATCAATTCACGACTTTCAACTTCTACTGGTATTTCAGGCTTGTCTAAAGAAGTTTCAAATAACAAAACCTTCTCGCTGACAACAACTCCTTTCGTGTTTGTACTCACAAATTGGATGTTCGAGTGTTTCATGTCAAATATTGAAAATTGTTTTCGTAGTTTTGCATTTCGCCGCATCTTGATGATCAGTAAATTCAGTCTAAAAATGGCAAAAATGATCAATAGAATAAAAATGAGGAAAATCACAATCACAATAAATAACACCCACCACACCACATGTGTTTTGCACCCAGTACCTTCATCAGTCGGAACGTGCCAAAAAGTACATTTTACACATTTTGAATTGGATACCTCAACACAATTATCAACATCAATTTTGGAAACACATTCATCATTTTTTAATATGTAGTTTTGGACACATAAATTACAACGACCACTCTGGGAACACTTCTCACAAAAAGTTGTTTTTTGGTCACATTTGAAACATGTTTGTTCTTCCAGATAATAACCAGATGAACAATATGAACACCCACGAGACGTCTTTATATCACAATTTGTTAAAGCGTCAAATGAAACACATTTTGTGGCATTTGAAAGTAAGTAAAAGTTTGTACCACAAATGGTACATCTATCACCCGAAATACATTCATCACAATTGGATATACACTTTTCGCATACTCCTTCGTTGGTTCTGTAATACATACCTTCACATATCGCACAAAACGAGGACAATGGAACTACTTTGATACAATGACTACTTACGGCTTCATAAATAGTACATGAACCATTCGCTAATAAATAACCTTCTTCACAGCCAAGACACTTGGTTGAGTTGAAACAGTTTAAACAATTGGTACTACAGTTATCACACGACAAACTGGTGGGTTCATAATATTTACCAAGTTCGCACCGAAGACAAACATCTTCTGTTTCTCTCCAGAAATCACACTCCGTCGAGTTATCAACTCTTTTAATGCATTTACCATTTAAGAGCAAAAGTGAGTTGGAACATATGTCACATTTTGAACCATCAAATTTCACAACCGAACAATTGAGTTCATTTTCAACACATTTTGAATTTGATATGTAATCTTTTGTTGATACACATTTTGTACAATATGTGTTTGTTGATGGAACACACTTCGATATTTCAGTTGTTTGACATTTTCCTTCTGCATCGACATTTCCACCAACACATTGAAGACATTGTTTTGAATTGCAGTATTTGCACGACTCTCCAAAAGAATGACAACCTATGCATTTGCCATCTAAAATGTAAAACCCTCTTTTACATGAAGTGATTTGTGTATTTCGTATTATGTCGACACCCCCCACATTTTCAAGTATACATGTGTCATTTTCCAAAACAAATGGTGATGTACATATTGTGCAAATGGGTTTGTCAATGATCATGTCATAATAACAAGAAGCACAATTGTCTCCACAATAGTCACACTTTGTCTTCTTAAAATAGAACGTCGGTTTACAGTACAACACTTTATTGTTGAAATTCTCTATGTTATCACCATTTAAAAGACATTCATTCGTTTCATTGAACCCATAACCATCCATACATTGAATACATGTTCCACTCACACATCTCCGACATTTTGATCGACAACTTAAGCATCCACTTTTGACTACTTCATATGTCGGTTGACATTCTTCGCATATACTCATATTAGTTGTTGTTATACACTCTTCTCTATGATAACAATTTCCATTATACAACAATTCATCACAAATAAGACATTGCTTGGTTGAAATACCGTCTTTATTTATCAAATAATAAGCTTTACATATGTTGCTTTCTGAAACAGAAATAACTTGTGTAGCACTTTTTATACGATGATTGGATTTGTCTAATTGTGTATTCTTAGATGTATCCCCAAACTTGAATTTGTTACTTATAAGTAATTTTTCTTTGTAATCCAAAGTATCTATTGTTGTTTCCAAAGAGTCATCAGTAAAATGTAAAACACTTTTTGTTATGAGCGAGTTATCCATTATTTGAATGTTTTGATTATTCATCTTGTTGCTCAAACTAAGTATTGGTGTCTCCAACTCAAAGTAACCGTTATACGCTCTGTCGATAGTCAGTTTTTCAGATTCAACCTTGAACAAACTTGAGTTGGTGTATATTGGGCAGTGCATTGGATATATAAAACTAGAAGATTCAGAAATCTTTTCTCCACTCATCTTACAAATAATTTTGTTTGTGTCAGTTCCGCCACACACACGAAGAAGTTTGTTGTTGTAATAATTTCCATGTGTAAATGATATCATTTTCTGTTCTTTGAAAGAGATCAAATCAACACAAACATCGTTGAAATATTCAATTGTAATTGTTGAACTTTTAGTATCAAAAAGACTACCACTTTCAATTTTAATAATACCATTCTCGTTAATAAATTCACTCGTTTTAGTAAATGTTAATGAATTAACATTAAAAGAGGACCCATTTTTCAGAGTGACATTACTCAATTCACTTAAACTCACAAACAAGCAATTTATATTTCCAAACACATCCATTTTATAAGGGAAGGTACAATGTGTTGCCAATAAAGAAGTTCCTTGTGGAATTGTTAATTCTTGATTTTGAATGATATCAATCCAAGTCTCTTGTGTGACTGTTCTGTAATTAGTGCTGTCGATCGTGAGATACATGCCACTTTTGTATATGTTCAAAGAACAGTCAAAAGAATCATATCCATTTGAATCGAATGTACAACTACATAATGTGGATCTATTTGGAGTATCACTCTTTATGACACGATATCCACACCTATCCACACCATCAGGAATTGTGAACTCCTCATGTACATAAAACAACACAAATTTATCAGCAGTGTTATTTGTTATTATAATTGTTGTAACATCGACCCCCTTCGCAAATGTGAAGTTTGCACTCCCAGTGATTTCGATTGTGTCTGTTTGTACCATTGTGTTAAAGAGAACGTTTGTGTTTTCTCTAACAGTAATTATATTGAAAGACAGTGTGTCGTTGGTTGAAGTGATTAAATATTGTATTCGAACATTCACATATAATGAGTACCAAATTGATTGTTCGAAAATTGTTGTAACAATATTATTTGTTGCTTCGAGTTTTGATAAATTAATAACAAAATAGGAGTTGTTATATTGACAATCGGGGTAGTTGAATGCCGTTGCAACAGTTGCGTTGTCAGGGATACAATCACAATCAATGACTGGATTATTTGAAGACAATAAAATGAATCGAGATATAGCATTTCTGGTACAAGCTCTCGTTATGTATTGGTTACTTCCATTCAATAAATTTATATTGTAAATGTTTTTGCCAGTAAAAATATAATTCGCTTTATTATAATCATTTCGTGATGGGAAGTTTTTTAATTGAACGGTGACGTCTTGTGATACATCACCTTCAATGTACAATTGGACGGGATTCGTTTGATTTGAATATCTCCATATGTTTAATATAAACTTTTCATTGATATCTGAGTATAATAACACCCCATTATAATGAATATCTACAATTGTTCGTGCATTTTCATATGCAGTTGTTCGGCACGCAACATTTTTGGGAGTGACCCAATCATAACACCCAATTCCAATATACAGTCCATTTGGACGGTTTGTGTCGTGAATGATATTTTGTTCAGGTTTGTCTCGATTCACAAACAACAGGGAATTCATCTTGTTTCCGTTATCAAATTTAAAATGCCTTGTATACAAGTAAATAGCATCACTTTTTAGTGATGCACTATTGAAAACCATCACAGAATCGGCTTGTAATGTAAAAGTAATGTTGTCTTGTTGTACACTTGAATCGTCATTTGATATAATATTCCATCCTCTTAATGTACATACTCCCTTGTTATAATCATAATAAATAGAATTGTCATTTTTACACCAACCAGGCGTTGTATAATTATAATCAGCTAAACTTAATGTTGAACAAAGAACGGTTAAAAGGAAAGTTTCAAACATTAAAAAACAAGTTCGTGTCTTATTTTATCAATACGATGTAGAAGGATGATGTTCGTCAAAAAATGTAAAGAACAATTAGATTTGGATTTGTGGAATTATTGGTTGGAATTCAAGAAAATATTCAAAAAATTGTTTTTATATTTTTTTAATAATATGTATATAAATTATTAATTATTATTATAATAAAATAATTTGTAGTATTATATCTAAACTTAATTGTAATTTTTTATTATAATTATATTCAGATTAAATTAAACTATATTATAGTAAAAAAAAATTGTTTCCATGTGTATTTTAGGGTTGACAAAAGTTGTGGATAAAAAAAAATAGTATAATAAAATAAATTAAAATATATATATTTTGATGATAGGAAAAACAATGAGATAATATGCCACATTTTCGGGAAATGAGATTAAATGTGAAAAAATATATAAAAGTGGAAAAATAAATAAAAAAGTTAAATTAAAAGGTATTTATTAACAAATGCAAACATATCAACAGCAATTAGTACCGATGCTGTAGATTTGTTATAGTAAAACGACACAATTATATATCGTTTTATGACAAAACGGTTAATTTTGTTGTAATTGTAAATAACTATAAAAAATTGTTTTTTAGTACTACAAAGGTATGAATTTGAAACGTGACCATTCAGAATGAAACTGGTAATGGTTCTTTCACTGTTGTTAAGAAAAAACAATGAAAGACACTGAATCATATTTACTTTTCACGTGTATTATGTCGCATATAAAACGTTACAAAACCGTATGAAATAATATTAACAATAAAGTACCATTTAAAATTATATCTTTAAATATCATTTATTATAATATTACTTATTATTTATATCATTTTTTAATTATTCTTTTCAAAAAATAAAATAACCAATAATGAAAACCTCAATTATTTAATTATCAAAACAACAGTAAATAATTTCCCTTTTTCCACTGATAGATGTATTAATAACATATAGTAATTATTAATACAATTTTTGTTCGACCAAATTGGTATAAAACCTCAACTCTATTCTTTAAAAAGATCTGGAGTGAACTTTATAATTAAAAATGTCAGCAGCGAAAGAGAAAGCGAAGGAATCATCCGAAGAGTCGGAGAAGGCCGTCGAGGTAGTTGACGAAAAGGCTGATGCTGATGACGAAGAAGAAGGGATAACAACAATATCCATTCACAAATTAGTTGGTGTCTCTGGTATAACTGAAGGCGATGTGAAGAAGTTAGAAGATGCAGGATTTTACACGGTGCAATCTGTTGCCTTCACACCCAAAAAACAATTGATCACCATTAAAGGAATTAGCGAGAACAAAGCAGACAAACTTCTTTTGGAGGCCACTAAATTAGTACCAATGGGGTTTGTTAATGCATCTGATATCAACACAATACGAAAAGAGACATTACGGATTACTTCTGGCTCGAGAGAACTCGACAAATTGCTTCATGGAGGCTTTGAGACTGGAAGCATTACAGAACTCTTTGGGGAGTTCAGAACAGGGAAAACACAACTGTGCCACCAACTCTGTGTCACATCACAATTGTCTATTGAAGACGGTGGAACGGAAGGTCGAGCGATGTACATTGACACAGAAGGTACATTTAGGCCGGAAAGACTGACACAAATTGCAGAGCGGTATAGTCTGAATGCGGAAGAGGCTTTGAATAATGTTGTGGTGGCCAGAGCACACAACACCGAACATCAGATGTCTTTGTTACAAGCGGCGTCTGCGATGATGTCAAAAGACCGATATGGACTGATCATCATTGACTCTGCAACTGCACTGTATAGAACCGACTACAGCGGAAGAGGAGAATTAGCCGCAAGACAAATGCATTTGGCCAAATTTTTGAGAAGCTTACAGAGAATGGCTGACGAGTTTTCTGTTGCTGTTGTGTTGACTAATCAAGTGGTGGCACAAGTCGATGGACAAGCCTCAATGTTTGGAGGAGATAACAAGAAACCGGTTGGTGGGAATATCATTGCGCACGCAAGCACAACACGTCTGTACCTCAAAAAAGGCAAAGGAGAGTCGAGAATCTGTAAGGTGTACGACAGTCCGTGCTTGCCGGAGTCAGAAGCTGCTTTTTCGATTACGGACGGAGGGATTGGAGATGTTGAGGGCGATTAAGCAATTTGAATGTAAATTCCATTAGAAAATTAATTCAATGTTAATTAAAAGTTCTTATTGTTATTTGAGCACGAACAAGAAAGAAGAGAAACGCGAGTTAGTCAGTCTTTTTTGAGTGCGATTGTTTAAACAGAGAGAGTGGAGAATACACTCGGAGAGGCGTTCGATAATCTGTGTCTAATTGGACTAATTGGAGAGACTGAATCTTGAAGGTCCATCGATAGTACCCAAGGAAAAATGCTTGTAATCTTACACAGGCGATATAAGAGAAAAGAATGACTAGAGTATCAAAGAAAGGTACATAGAGTGTGTATACAGTCAAGTTGATGAGACCAGTCAATAAATTGGCGATTAAAAAGAGTGGGAGTTGATTGAGGGATAACCCATTGGAACCAGCTGTTTGAGTGATTGGAAGGAACATTGGAATGATGTCACATATGGAATAACACACCATCATCATGGACATCACCGCCAAAAAGTAAGTGATGTTTATTAATGGCCGACACGGAAGAAGGTAGATTGAAAGTACTTCATAAACAACAAACATCAAAGAGGATATAAATAGGACTTTAATGTTCAACTGAATTCTGTCCGACTTTGTCGTGTAAAGGGAGTAATAATACCCAATTGCAGTGCTTCCAATTTGAATTGCAGTATATCCAAAGACACTGAGAACCCCTTCACGATTTGCTGCAAAGAAACTTGTTGCTCTGTCTGCTGTCAACGTGTAAGTATACAAGTCGAAAACATTCAACACCATTTCATAACTCGAAATAAGAAGAAGAGAAGCGATCCAACAATATTTTCGTGGGGAGTTAATCACAGCAGTCAAAATTTGAACGAACCCCAACACGAAGAAAAAATTCATGTGAAGACCATATTCACTCATATGATGTTGGTAATTCACAGCTCCTGTTGCCAACAAACGAACCCCTCCAATCACAAAGAATGGAATTGAATGTAAAATGTTACTCACCAAGTTCTTGAAGTACGGCGTCGTATTCTCTTTGAGCCCCGCAGCAACTCCACTACACACAACTATTGCGCCAACACCAATGTCCATCAAAGAGACGCCGTAGAACTCCGACTTTGTGTGCATTCGTGGAAACACTTTAAAATCCACAGCCAAAATGGCGATCAACGTCCACAAATTGATCATTGATCTGAACTCGACAAACCCCACAGAAACGGCTTTGAAAGTATTTTTCTTTGGGTCTTGTGGATATAGATAGCACGCCACAATGTACACCAAAGTCAAAACAATAACAAGTGGGTAGACGACTGAGGGGAAGAACATTGGTATGAGTATAGATGGAATAGATATGAGTAAGTCGCTTATCACGTACACCACAAAGTTCTCGTGGAGTATAGGGTAGAAGTGGTGGAGTAAGTGGTGGAAGTAATTCAAATAGATGTTAATTGTAAACATCGACAAAAGTAATAAATAGGAACTCCCCGAATAGTTACTTACAAACAACTCCTTCTCCTTTTTATATTCCTCTGCTGTTATATTTCCTGGGTTATAAAACAGTGGCATCGTCGTTTGGATTTTACAGATCACTCTGAAACAACTCTTAAAGAAAGTGATTATCATAACATATTGAAAATATGTAAGATATTATATCAAATGGAAGAAAGATAAAACATAAAGAAATACCCAACAAATGAAAAAGGAATTGCTCACATAAAGCACTCTGGCAGATTTCTTTTGCTGACAAAGCCATTGGTGTCTTGTGGAGCAGCCTCGAAGACCTTAAAACTGTAAGAAGTTGGCGAGTCGATTTCCATGACACTGGCAACATTATCCATACGGTAGCAGTACTTTGGAGCACTCCAGACAGTTACCAATAAGTTTTTGAAGAACCATTGGTACCCGTCTTGTGCAAGTTGATGTGCTCTACAGACGAGTTGTGTGTTATTTGTTTGGTTGAATTCTTGAACAGCAACAGAATTAAACATACACCCGGCACCTCTGCTGGATTTTTTGAATTTCTCGAGTTGATTCTCGTCGGGGTCGGACCACATCAATTCACAGTATCCACCAGTTGGTGGGATTTGTCGTGTTCTTTCTAGTGCTTTGATCTTGTTGTTATTATTGTTTGCTTGAAAAGGTTTAAACAAACTGAATCAAGGGTGGTGGCAGTCTCAGAAAGACCACCGTGGACACAGAAAATTGAGTTATCCAAAGTAGCTGCAGTCGCCATGAATTCAAATATTGAAATGCACTTTTTCCACACGTTGACATTACCATATTTCTTCATGCACTCGTCATAAAAGCCATAGTCTCGCGTTTGAAGTGAACACTCGTGGTTACCTCGTAACAAAGAAACTTTTGTTGGGAATCGCAATTTGAGAGCTGCAAGTAACAACAAACACTCGAGTCCGTAGTGACCTCTATCGACATAATCTCCTAAGAATACAAATGTTGTTTCTGGTGGGGTACCCGCAATAGAAAACAATTCTTTTAAGTCGTGGAATTGTCCATGAATATCTGTTTCGTCAGTAACAAAGATTTTAATTGAAAAAGTATTCACACAAACCACCAACAACAGTGCACGGCAAATTGAGTGTTAATACAGTTGGTTCTTTCGACATCAGCTCAACAACTTTGTTGGTGAGTTGGTAAATTAAATACTCCTCCAACATCTCATAGTTCCAAAGGCGGTTGATAATGCGGTCGATGTCAAGATCTCCTGGCATGTGTTTTTGTGAATTTGCAGTTTGTAGAGTTTGAAGAACTGAAAACTATTTCAGGATGTTCCTGAAACCATTCTCCTTTTTTTAAACAAAAACCAAACAAAATTTTTTCAAAATTGTTTGAGTTTTTCTAACTTGAATTACAAGATACTAATCTACAAGTTCCATTTTGAAATATTGAAAGAACTGAATATTTTTGAAACTTATTAATAGTTGTTTTTTTAATTCTAAAAAAATTTTAATTAATTTAGAATTAATAATTGGAATCATAAGAATTTTTTGGTTTTAAAATATTGACAATATTAATATTTTATTACAGTATTAATAACATTTTCTAAATAATTGGTTTAATGTTACTATATATATAGTTGATTAATTGATCTAATAAACAATAATTAATACGATGGATTAAAAGAATGTTTCATAATTTGTTGACTTTTTTTGAAAGAAATCTCAAGTAGATTTGAAAAATAAAGAATTTAGTTTGAAAAGTAATATCAAACTATAATTAATAGTATTAAAACAATAAGAATTGTATTTTTATATCAATAAGTCGTTCTATTTTTTTCTTTTCATAAAATACTACTTTTGATTGAGTAACATTTTAATTAAATATTAATTAAATTATAGTATAAAATAAATATAACTTATTAAAAAAATAGAAAATTACTATATAAAGTCGATAAACTGATATACTAGACAATGGGATTTTTGCTTCTTACATTGATTGCTGTTGCCTTTTCCGCAAAGTACGGTGTCGATCTTGCTGAGTCGATTTCAGTGAGCTCCATCCAATGCCTTAGAAACTTAGGATTCAACAGTTTCTTCATTTTCCGTGCATGGAGAAGTCTTGGCTCATGGGATCCAAATGCTTACCAAATCAACATGAATGCTGTCTCAGCCGGATTTGATCCAAAAGTCATTGATGCTTATTTCTATCCATGCGTCTCCTGTGGAGATGCTGCTGGTCAGGTCAGCAGTTTCTGGAGTAACGTCGTTTCAAAGGGCATGAAATTTGAAAGAGTCTGGTTTGATATTGAAGGCACCTGGACTGGAAGCTATTCAAGCAATAAGAACTTCTTCTTGGCTCTTATTTCTCAACAACAAGCTATTGGGTTCAAGGCTGGTATTTACAGCAGCTACTATCAATGGGAAGATATCTTCTCCTTGTCTTACAACTGGAACGAAGCTTCAAGTTACCCACTTTGGTATGCTCATTATGACTCATCTGCTTCTTTCTCTGATTTCAAGGCATTCGGTGGATGGTCTTCCCCATACATGAAACAATACAACGGTGATATGACTGCCTGCTCACACGACGTCGATTACAATTACAGAGCTTAATCCATTTTTTTTATTCACTTTGTGTTGGTTTTTTAATGGAACAACTTATCTTACAGAAATTTAGTAGAACAACAGAAGTGAATTGAATAAAAATAAATGAGGAATTTCGATCTTCTACCAAGTTCACTAAAACTAATTAATCGATATGGCTTCGGTAAGAACGTATGGGTGTTGTCTTCCGCAAGTTGACCAACCAATTTCTACGGGGTTGAAAAGACAGACATCCGTTCAAGTGAAGAATTTTGTGTCTGATGAACTTGATTTTCAACCGTTAATCAGCACTTTTGTGTCAATGAGAGGAAAGACGTTCCAAGCAAACACGAAAATAAAGAACTCTGAGAGTGTTACATCGTCACAATTTATTATCGACATGTTGTCTTCGGATCTCGGAAAGTACGCTGTGTTGTGTGCAATTGAGTTTTCGATGACGTTGTGTATACCCATAGGAAACTACTCCTTACCCACACCCGAGTTCTTTGTGACACATTTAATTCGGAGACACCCCCATAGTAAGGGATTCATTTCTCTCAACGGAATTCAAGGAGTCATCGAGACAGACTTTATTTATTATAAAAACTGCGAGAAAGAGCCTTGGAAGTGTAAATATGAAGAAATGATGTATTACTTTGACTCAAAACCAAATAACACAGAAAAGTATAATAACCAAGCAAATATCACTGGATATGATGTACTGTGTACACCAATTGGAATCATTCCAATACTGTATATCAAAGAACCACTGAAATGGGAAGGATGTTCGTGGGGGTTTCTGTGTGACAATATCCAGAATTGGCGGTCGAAAAGTGTTGAGAAGAAAGACAAAGTTGCCGAAGAGGTGAATTGTATCTTCGATAAGAACACAACAGACTCATTTCAACAAAGGGAGTCGAGTAGTACTTCTGACATCAAAATTTCGAGTTTGAGCAAAGAAAGTCCAAACGAACAAGAAAGGAACACGCCAGAGATTAAAAGTGTAAGGGACAATTCACATAGTTGTGAGTTACTTGATGACGAAGATGAAAAAGACTTTCACGGATATAGTGAAGAGTCTGAAAATTTTACTGATAAAAGTGTGACTCCAGACTTCTATATGAGCGAAGGGAACGACCCGGACCAAAAGAGGATTTTAAAAGAGAAACTTGATAATAAAATGGTCCAGACGAAACGGAGTCAGACAACCACATTACAACCAAAAACGCCATCACCACGAAGAAGTGAAGAACAAAGTGTTATTGGGTTGATAAGACCAATTGCAATAAAACGCAAACTTGAGAAACGGCGGGATGTCATGCCAGAGAATTTGGAGAATGAGTTTGACGTTTTCAAATTGTTTATAGATTTCAGATGCAACTCCCATTTTCCTCAATTCATTTCGGCAAGCATTAAAAAGTTTCCAGGAATGGTTGTGGGCAAAGATTTAAAAGAACGGGCTGAGACGATGTATGAATTGATGCAGACTATTATTGATATGACTGGCAAGTCGCCGGTGTTTTTATGCTCGAAATACAAGAAGATGTTTGTGAGATACTTGTGGGAGATATTCACTACAGAACTCTTCGAGTACATTTGGCCACCTTTGATCGAACGAAATGAACAGAATATCGTGTTTGTATGTAACCAACAAGATGTCATTCTATCCAACATCATTTCAATACACCAATTCATCGCACCTCACCACTTCGATTTGGCATTCTTTGAAACGGAAAAGGGCAAAGAGTCCGTTGATTTGATTGGCAGCCACTTACGACAAATTAATATGGTGAAGTCCCCACGAAATAAAGCATTTCAGGTATACAACACGTTTCTCCTTACTATCGACATCATTTCTAAATTGCAACCAACAACAGTCTCCGCAGACTTGCTTCTTCCCACTATCATCTTTGCAATTATACATTCGGCTCCTTTGCATTTAGTGTCGACTATCGAGTACTTAAAAGCCTTTATTCCACGGTGGGCAAATATATCTTCCGAAGTGACTTATTATATCACAAACTTGCACAGCGCCGTTTTGTTTCTGTTGGATTTGAAACAAGTGAATTTGACATTGTCACCAACAGATTATTCGCTCTTCTTGTACTACGCCAAACGAAGGATTAACCCCTTCATAAAACCTAAAAGTATATTCCTGAAAGACAACATCACTTGGAACCTCGAAGGGGAAAAACACGAAAGTGAAGTGCTCACAATACTCTTTAAATCGGAGGTGAGTGAGCTTGACGACGAAGACCTTCCTGTTCTTCTTTCTTGTTTAAAACAGCTCAACTCAGAAAACAATAACTTATAGTTTTTTGTATTAAAATCTTTCTGTACCTGATGCTCATGTTTTACTAAAATTCTGTAAAATAATTCCAAAAAAGAAAATAACTTAAAAACACACATTCACCTCGACTCATTGTGAAACTCGCAGACAAAAAGCATCGAAATGAGGTCTTTGACGTCTTTCAATCGTGTGATAAGTCCATCGACCGACGCAATCGACTCAATTCGATCCATCGTCAAATGTTTTTCTCCGCTCTTGTTCGCCGTTCCTGAACCCTCACAATCGCATTGCAGCAAGTCGTGTGTATCACATAACGTGTTTTCGTTCAACTCAAACACCTTCATCAATTGTTCCAAACTCAAACTTTTACCCATCTCAAGATGCTCCTCGACCACACTCTCACTCACTTGGTTCTTTTGTAATTGTCGTTGGTAGATCTTCTCTTCAATAGTCCCCGTGCAGAGCATTCGATAAATCATCGCCTTTCGCTTTTGACCGTCTCGCCAAATGCGCGCCATCGCTTGTTTGTCCTTCGCTGGGTTCCAGTCGGGGTCAAACAAAATAAGACGAGAGCACCCAATCAAATTGAGACCAACACCCCCTGCTTTACTTGAAAGGAGCAACACATTGTACCCGGACTTCTTGTCATTAATCTTTTCTACTATTGTGTCTCGACTTTTCTGACTCGTCTTCCCGTCTAATCTCAATATTTTGATTTTCGATTCTTCGCGTGTAGAAAAATACTTCTCAAAGACGTCGAGCGTCTTCGTGTAATTAGAAACGACAACAACTTTCTCTTCGCTATTTTCTATAATCTCTTCGATGAATTTCACTGTCACGTTGAATTTATTTGACCCTTCCAAATTGGCCACCTCTTGATTTAATATGTCAAGAATCTCTTTGTCGACGTCCTTGTAATTTTCAACCAAATAATCCCTCACCAAGAGGGGGTGGTTGCACAATTTTGTGAACAGTTGAATGAATTGAAGAGCAGCGCTTTGGTCGACTCTTTTCATCTTCAAGTCGTTGAGCATCATCGCATATATTTTCTTTTGAACGATGCTTGGTTTGACAAACACAACAATCTCCGTCTTGTCCGGAAGGTACTTTTCGTTGATCTTTGATGTCCTTCTGAGCACATAATCATTCAACTTAACTGTTAATTCCTTTGCTCTTTCCTTCCCAAGTTCAATTTCTTCCAGAGTCGCATCTCCGTCTTGTGCTCTTTGTATTGGCGTTGCAAAAACTCTTTTAAATGTCCTAAGGGGTCCAAGACTCCCAGGACAACAGAACTCAACAAGTGAATAGAAATCTTCAAGTCCGTTTTGCACTGGGGTCCCACTCAAAATGATGTGTCGGCTTGCTCCGAGGTTTTGCAGGGAAGTGTTTGTCTTGGTCATCAAATTTTTGATCCGATGTCCTTCATCGCAAATGAGTAATCCAATTTTTGTTTTCTTGAGTGTTTCAACATGCGACCTGACTTGCTCGTAACTTGTGATCAAAACAGGGATATAATCGTTGATGAAGTCTTCCACCTTTTGCTTCATCAAAGCGTCCGAGCTTCCCGTCTTCACGGGGATTCTCTCTGTGCCAAGCCACTTCATGAACTCATTTTCCCAATTTCCAATCAGACTCTGCGGGCAGACAACAACTGTTTTTTTCACGTTGCATTGTTTGTACAGTGTCCATATCAGCGCGATCGTTTGAAGTGTTTTCCCAAGACCCATCTCATCTGCCAAAATACACCCGGAGTCATCTCCTCTCATAACACAGTTATACATAAACTTAATTCCTTCGACTTGATGTGGTCTTAAGTGCTTCCCCAAATAAGGGTCGATCAACACTGGCGGTTCTTTCTTATCGTCCACAACAAACGCAAATGGGTTTTCTTTGTCATAAAGCGCAACCTTCTTTCTCATTGGTGCATTTGAGCTCAGAAAAGTCTTTTTCGTGATTGGAAGTGCCTTTGGAAGTGCACTCTCCGTCGGGGTTTCTTTTAAAAAGAGTTTCCCAGATAAGTAGTTGGCAACCGGTATCTCTTCCATGATTTCAACCAACTTCCCTGAAAGTATTGTCGACTCCCCTCCTATCATGTCGGGAGTTATTTCCTTCGATACATTAGATATTTTTCCAATTTGTTTGTCTTCTTCGTCGTGAAGGAACCCAATGTTATTCGATTTGACAACGATAAACCCGTCGTTATAAGTCTTTTGCTTCTTCGGAGTGTTCTTAGTCCACATCATTTTGTAGACTTTGGTTATCTCTTTCTTTTCTTCAACTTTTGGACCAACTACTAACAACGCCTTCTGCGGGTGGAGAAGGCTCTCCTCTTTGACTGGAACTTTTGGTTTTAACAAAGTCGTTGTAGACTTTGGGGTGACGGAATTCCGCTTTGAGGAAAGCAGGACTGAACGTCTCATCTTCTGGATAAATTGTTCATCATCAATTCCTCAATTATCTCTTTCTTTATTATTGATATTATGGTTTTATTTCTATTAAAAATATACTTCACATTTATTATTAATAATAATAATATAATAATTATTATTTAGTACAAAAGTAAATGGTTTTTAGAAAAGATTGTTCTATTATTAAAAATGGTAAAAAATGGTAAAAAATGTTAATTTGTTATAGTATAAATTAAGTTATAATTGAACTAAAAATATTAAAGAAAAAAACTATAAAAAGAAGTTAGATGTTAAGTGAGCCGAAGTCTTGTTGTGCGAGTTGTTATTATTCCTTTCAGAATTACGTTCAAGATGTTGTCGAACAGTTCGAGGAGTTGATAACAATAGCAGAGGAAGAGGATAATGATCTCCTCAAAGATTACATTTTGCGTATGAAAGAAGTTCGCGACTTATCAGAAACAAATACCCCGTTTTTGGAGTCAATTGTTTCTCTCTACACCAAACAGTTCAAAACAGAGGAAGACGTTGAAAAGTCATTAGAGCATAGTTGTTGCACATTGAATAAGCATAACATGTCACGTATTTCTGATGTCATCCAACAAACAGTTCGAGAGTGGTCAGGTGAAGGGAGTTATGTGCGAGATTCATGTTTTAGGGTTTTGCTTGATGAGATAGGGACAAAAAAAAGAGTATTAGTACCGGGGTGTGGGTTAGCACGACTTCCTTATGAACTCGTGAAGAATGGAAACGAGTGTTAT
The DNA here is from genome assembly GCF_000330505.1 of Entamoeba invadens IP1. Taxonomy (NCBI): domain Eukaryota; phylum Evosea; order Mastigamoebida; family Endamoebidae; genus Entamoeba; species Entamoeba invadens. The sequence goes on from NW_004440189.1 coordinate 673,764, forward strand.
GCATGTGAGTGCAATCACTATATGATACTTACACTCAATGCGTTAATTCAAGCCAAGAAGGAGGCATTTACGATATGCCCTTATCTCGTGTTCACCTCGGACTTGGTCAGCTCTGATTTTCAAAGGCTGAAATTGAAAATCCCAGACGTAGCGCCGAACGAGTTTCTTTCTCAAGTCAAATTTTCTGAAGAGGATTTTGTCACATATACCGAGAAGTCTCAAGTCACATTTGATGTTGTGTGCACTTGTTACTTTATGGACACTGCTTTTGATGCGGTCGAGTATATAACAAGTATATTTAAAGTGTTAAAGAGTGGCGGGCAATGGGTGAACTTAGGGCCACTCCATTGGGTGAACAATTGTATCTCTTCTTTCCATTTTACACTTGAAGAAATAATTCAGATTGCAAAGAGAGTCGGATTTACTCTCGTCAAAAACTCAGAAATGAAAAGCACAACATATATACCTCAGCGCGATTGTACCACCCCTGTGACTTACCTCCCAAGACTCTTTATAATGAGCAAACCGTAGTCCTTCAATTTGAATTGTACTCTTCTTTTCTTTTATTATTACATACACATATAGTAATTATTATTATATTCTAATCATTCCAAAATTATCGATATGGTATTTTTGTTATAAATAAACTATATTTATAATACTTAGAATTAAGCAATAGAAGTAATAATGATATTACTAGTTATGGTTTTAAGTAAAAAAATAAAAAATTCCCGTTTTTTGTGGAATTTTTCCTTTTACAATGGAATTTGAGAGTAAAAATCAAAAGAAAGTCTTTTATCTTCGAAACTTTGTTGGCAATTCGAATTGCAAACGGAACTCAGAAATCAGACCTATGGATTGTCAAGTAAGAAGCTCTACACTACGCCGTCCGGCAATTACACCGGACACCGAAATAATGCTCGGATACCCACCTGAAGAATCGCTGAAGCAACTTCTATCGCCATACAATTTCACCGGTCTCCGATTTGCTGCGAAGCCATTGTGGCAAGTCGCGCAAAGCACGAACACCACATACTAGTCTTTTAATTGTTTTATTTTTTGGTCTTTGTTTGTAAAACGACACATGAAACAATCGACGAATTAACAACACTTAAATTTTGTATTCACGCTGTTACTCTCAGTTATACTCACCGTCTCCACTGAATCCTCGGAAATGGGTTCAATCGAACAAAGTCTTTCTGTAATGGCTTTGAACAACTCCGTGATGTTACAATTCTCTTTTGCGCTTGTCTCAAAACTTTGGCATTGATAGTAATCGGCTTTGTCGAGAGCTTCTTTCTGTGTCACTTCTCGTTTGCCAATATCGTTCTTGTTGCCCACGAGAAACAGAAAGACGTCTTTCTTCTCTTCGGATTTCACCAAAGAAATCCACTCGTCGAGATCATTGAAAGAGTCTCGATCACTAATATCATAAACAACTACAGCTACTCGACTCTCTCGAATATAGGAAGGTATTAAACTGTGATATTTCTCTTGTCCTGCAGTGTCCCACTATTCGTGATTTTGAAAGTACAATGCGGTGTATCAACAAACAATCTGAAGTTGTACTGTTTGCTTTGTTTTGTCATCAGTTACCAGTTTCGAACTGAAATCAGTGCCCACTGTTGCCTTTGAGTTGATTGAATGTCGCAAGTTATCATTAAAATTTATCGTTTAAATAATATAGTAATTGTATTATACCAAAAACTATAAAATGTACTACCCCACTTCGTATAAAAAATAAGGAGACCAAACTTCATATTCGTTCACAAACATTCCGCTCATGAATCTGCCGATGATGCATGTCTTCCCTACTGTCTTTAAGTGTCTTTTGATGAAAAACAGAAAAGGAAATTCAAACCAGATGAGTCGCCAATAAAAACAACTTTGTACTTACGTGTTGGATTCATCAATATATGGAGACTTCTTTTTTGTTTCAAAAATAAATAATTCTATTTTTGAAACACAAAAATTAACTCGAAGAATATTTTACTATATATATTAATAATTTTATTATATATTGATAGATTGTGATCTTTTTTTAACTTGATGATTAAAAACATTTTTTATTCGACCTTTAAATAACATTTCCATGTTTAATGTTATTAATATAAAAAAAACTATTATTGTTTGTTTTAAAAAAAGGTAAAAAAGAATTTGTATTGTTTTAGTATTTTTCACTATCAAAAATATCATAACAATCAATTTTATTATAATTTTTAATTCTCGAATAATATCACAAAAAACAAAGCAATTACAGTTAGTTCGGATTCAAATGAAACAAGTCTCATAATAAATTGAATTTGTCTCAAAACAAATTAAAATTGCACCTATATTCAATTTTGTTTCAAAACAATAAAAATTTGTCTCATTACTTTGTAATTTGTCCCAATAAAAAACAAAAGTGTTTCAAAATGATATAATGTTTCAAAATAATATTAAAATGTCCTAAAAGTAAAAAAATTTGTCTCATAAATGTGTAATTTTGTTCGATAAAGATTGTAACACTCTTTAAAAAACAATAAAAATATACACACATACTCTCTTTTGATAAAACTTTAATGTTTAATTTATATTTACAACTAAAAAATACTTAAAGAACACCTCGAGCGAGTAATTTTAACGCGACTAGTCTAATGAAATAATCAACACATTTTTCAAATTATTATCATCTACTTGAAACTTCCGGTTATATTCAATAGCATATTGAATATTGTTATTTTACTCTTGTTTATATTACTTAGTATTATCTCAATAAAATTTATGTTTTTAAATATTTAGTGATACATCGTTAATATACTTTTTATATAAAGTTTTTAATAAAGACGGAAAAATGATTGTGTGCCGCTTACACATCAAGTTTTCAGGTTTTGATGTTTCTATTGGAGTTTGTGTTGTTGGTAGTAAAGTTGTTGTTATTTGCATGTGTTGCTTTCAAAAGCATTTTATGATGGTAACTCACCAAGTTGTATTTAATCTAATTGATAATTTAAAAAACAAAAAATTGTTCGAACTTCACGAACAAATTTTACAATTTCTTAAAGTAACATATTTTTTAAGTTGTTCATTATTTAAAAGCAAGTTTTGATTTTTTAAAGTGTTATTAATTATTTAATTTCAAAATCCTTTTATCAAAAGAGAGTATGTGTGTATATTTTTATTATTTTTTAAAGAGTGTTACAATCTTTATCGAACAAAATTACACATTTATGAGACAAATTTTTTTACTTTTAGGACATTTTAATATTATTTTGAAACATTATATCATTTTGAAACACTTTTGTTTTTTATTGGGACAAATTACAAAGTAATGAGACAAATTTTTATTGTTTTGAAACAAAATTGAATATAGGTGCAATTTTAATTTGTTTTGAGACAAATTCAATTTATTATGAGACTTGTTTCATTTGAATCCGAACTAACTGTAAATATTATTAAATAACATCATTATTATTCTTTACACTTATCTAATTTGGTAAACCAATATTTTTTTGAATTTTATTATCAATTTAAAATATTAAACTATAACTTCATTAAAACACATAACAATAGACAAACAAGAAATTTCAGTTTCAATTAAACGTTCAACACGCATCGTCCGACTTTATAGCAAAGCTCTTTGGGGGTGACGTCAACGTTCTTCTTCTGGAAAGCTTTAGTGCTCAATTTCAAAGCAGTTCTAAGGCAGAGTGCTGGGTGGCTTGATGACTCACACTTGGTATACATTTTTTTCATCACCTCTTTTGCAGAGAGTCTGTCCCTTCTGATCTTTTTGAGCAAAAACGCGGCAAGGTTTCTGCACATCGCACACTTCATTTTGATTCCTTCAAGTCCAGTTGGTGTCTTCTTTTCACACTCCTTTGCAACAGCAACCATTTTGTTCACACGTTTGTTGAGTCTGCTCTTGTATTCTTTTTCCTCTCTCGCAACGTCATTCATTTTCTCATCGACCAAATCAATCTTAGTGTAATAATACTCGGTACCTTTATCCTTCACTACTTTGGCTTTGTTCATCATCATCTCGTTTCTCTTATTCAGCAACACTGCGTGCTGTTTCTCGTATTGTCTGATTCTGTATTTCGCAAGTCTCTTAACTCTCTCAACGTGCTTGAACAGTGCTTTCTGCAGCTTCTTGTGGTCGTACAACACCTTCTTCAATTTATTCTTCATGAGCTCTCTGACGTTCTTCAGTTGTTCCATCTTCTCTTCTGCTCTCTCTGAAATAACATCTCCAGTCTCATGGACAGACTTGTAGAGTTTATCAATCATTCTTTTGTTCACGGCAAGCTTACCCCTCATGATACGGACTTTTCTTGAACTTCTCTTCATTTGTCTGATCAATTCTCTCGACTTTCTTGCAGCCTTCATCGTCTTTTCATCGATAGATCTGACAAACACTACCTTATTAAGTGCTTCGAGCTTCTCTCTTACTTTATTCTCAACAGTGTTCAAAATTAGAAGGTCTCTCTTCAGTTCTTTCATTCTTTTGGTGTTCTCCTTCAATTGCTCAACACTATCAGTCTTTGATGCTTTCAAGATTCTATTGAGTTCATCGGCAATGCCTTCTTTTTTAGTTCTGACTCTCGCTAAATTGCTTTGTGCCTCAACAACTGCCAGTTTAAGAGACTCGTCTCTCTTTCGAAGTGCCTCAGTGACTCTTCCTTCAATTTCCGCAGCATTTTTCATGTGGATATCAATCATTTTATTGACCTCTTCCACTCTCTTTTGGAGCTCATCAACAATTTGGTTGTATTCGTTGTTCTCCTTGAGCACGTTGATTCTCTTCAAAGTTCGTTCTTTACTCTTGTTGAGTACTCTCACCATTTTTCTTTCTCCTCTCAAGTCAGACTTCAATTCTTCAATGACCTTTTCTTCAATCTTTTCAACAGCGCGTTTGGCAACAGACGCTTTGGCGTGTGCAGTTGCTTGTCTTCTGCTCACATCGTTCAAGTCTTCAACAAGCCCAGACTTCTCAAGTTCGTTTGTGGTTTGGCTGACCTTCTCCTTCAAAATTTCCATTTCACTGGTCAACTCATCTTCCAAAGTCTTAAGTTCAGCAGCAACCTTTTTGAGGTGTTCATACTTTTTAGTTCTCTCGGCTCTGATTCTGCTGTACTCAGCTTTCAATCGATTGACAGCCTTCGCAACCTTCTGGTTCATCTCTGGCAACTTCTTTCGTAAGATGGCAGCTTTCTCTGCAAATGTCTTGACCTGGTCGACAGTGTATTTTTTATTCGTCATCGCTTTTTCAATACGCTCAATTCTCTTTTCAAAGCGTCTTCTTCCTCTCAAAGCCTCTGTTTTCGCCTTCTTGAATGCTGCGATCTTCTCTTTAACAAATTCCCGCTGAATTTTTTGCATGTCCAAGTCATACTCCTTTCTTGCTTTCATTTGTGCCTTATTCATAAACTTCAGTTTTCTTTGGACTTTTCTCAGTTGAGTGTCGGCAGTGTTAAATTGTCCTCTGAGCTCGCTCAGTTTCGATGCGGCAATGTCTCTCAACACCTCAACAGTTTGTTTCTTCAAGTATTCCTTCTGTTTGTTAATCTCTTCTCTCAGTGCCACAACCCTCTGTCCCACTTTTCTTGCCAATTCACGATGTCTCTTTTCTTCCTCTGCAATTCGATCTCTTCTGTCTTCATAAGCAATTCGAACGATTTTACTCTTATTATATACATTGACTCGAGCCATCAACATGGTTCTGAGGTTCTTGATCTGTCTCAACACATTCACTCTGACCTTTTTGAGTTGATTGGCAGTTTCCTGAAGTTCGGCTTTTTTCTTTGGTAACGTGAACTCGGATTCAATCAATGGGATAGTGGCGTTCAATGATTGGACCACTTCAAAAAGTCTTTTCTTATACAAAACTCTCTTTTCCAATTTCTTCTTCATCCATTCGACAACCCTCTTGATCTCTTGAACTTTGAGTTCGGTCATTTCTTCAATGTGTGCAATACGTTGGACCAATCCCGACATTTGGACTTCCTTCTCTTTAATGTCTCTCTGCAGGGTTTTCTTTTTTCTATACAATTTTCTTAATTCTTTAATCAGTCGTTGTTGTTCTTTCTCGCTTCTTTTCTTTTGCTTCTGTGCCTTTTCCACTGTTGTTCTCAGCTCTTTTTCAAGTCTCTCTCGCAACTTAACATCCTTCTCTGCACCATTCTTCTTGATTTGTTCCATAAAGACCCCAAGCGCTGTCGTCTGTTTGTCAATCGTCTCTTGTGAGGCTTCAACTTCTTTAACCTTCTCTTCAATTTGTGTTTGAACGTCGACAAGTTGTTGTCGCATCACAACCAAGTCCTTTCCCCCCTTATCCGCTCTCTCTTGCATTTTTGCCTTTTTCCTTTCGACATCCATCTGTGTTTTGTTGATATTGTTTTCGTACCCACTGATGACTGCCTCGACTAGTGAATTGAATTTAGAAGACTTCTTTGTCTCCGTAATGTTTACAGGAGTTGTGGTATTGGTAGCTGTCGTTCCATTTGTCGAAGTCGTATTTGTTTGCGTGGAATTCGAGACGGTAGCGTTCGTCGCATTTGTTGGCTTCAACAACGTGTTTGCCTCCTTTTTAACGGTATCCCAAAGACTGTCCTCAAAATCGTCCATTTCCTATTCATTAATTTCAATTGAGCAAAAAACAATAAAAAATTTGAACCGTTGTTGTCTCAAAACACAAAAAGTGGAACAAACATAATCTTCTTCAGTCGAGTAGGCCCACGTCAGCATGTTCATTGTTAATAACATGAGAAACACTCCTCGCATGTTTTTTAAAATATAAATTTCAGTTTCAAGATCTCTTTGTTGAGCTCTAAAATCATGGACTTTTGTTATGTATAACATTTTTGGATCTTTTATTTTTATTTTGCAGTTCCTAGTGGTTTTTGTGTTGAATTTTTTTTATTTATATAATTGAGCCGAATAATCCCACTTTTTTGGACAATTTTTTCATTGAGTATAAATCTGTTTTTATGAGTCCATGTTCAAAAAATTTTTTTATTAATTAAAATACCAATAAATTTATAGATAAAATAATAATTATTTTATAGTTAATTAATAATTTTTCTTATTTTTTTTGAACAGAGTTTATAGTATAATAAATTAAATCTTTTAATTTTTAACCATTTAGTATAAAAATTAAGTTTATTTACATTTATTACCTTATGTGTTAAAGAATTACTAACTGTCAATCCAAGTAAAAATGATTAAGATTTTCTATTTTAAATAACAAAAAAGGGATGAAAATAAGCAATAATTGAAATTCAAAATACAATTCACTTTATCCATAGTATTATTGGCATATTCACTTCGCATGTTTGACATAACTCTTTATCAAATCCTTAGCGTGCTTTCCTTCTCCTTTATTTGGCTTTTTCGACGCATCTTCGCTATGTGTTAATTCAAATAATGTATTATATATTATATTATATTTACCAATCAACAAACACTTTATCAAACAGTTTGGGTTCATTGTTGGTCGAAATTTCAAACAACGTTTCTTCGTCTTCTACAACTGCAACCGACATCATTCCTTCTTGTGCGCGTCTATCCTCCGCTATCACATATGGGGTCTTTTGCTTCAGCATAATTTCTTTGATCAAATTACCAATGCCTCTGAGCTTATAGAAGTTAATCACACTCTCCTCGCCGTTGTTCGTTTTATTTCCGTCGGCAGTATATATTAAATCGGTTAAAGTACTTCCAATGAATGGTATTGTTGGAGGGGTCGCGACTTTCATCGCCATTCTAAGTTCATTGAAGTTATTATCTTCCGAACACAACTTTGAAAGCTCATCAAAGATATTCTTTGTCTTCGAAGGAAGCATATCCCACGATGTTTTCAGTCGAAACACAGCCGTTGCTTGTAAAGCACTCATCACTGTTTTCATTCCGTCAAAGTTCTGCAATTTCCTCATTATATCAGCGACAGTAATGAAATAGAAAATAGCGAGCGTTCGAAGAGGATAAGACGTCTGCATGACTATTTGTGTTTGGACAATGTTAATGATTTTATTCGAAAATTTGATCATCTTGACGATGTTCGGGGTGAGTTCTTCCTTATTCTTTTTAGTCCATCCTTGGTTCAAAAACTCCGATGGAGGGATCTTCACAAAATTCTCCATTTGCATAACAGTGACTTGCTCAGCAAAATCAATGGGAGAATACCTCAGTATACCAGTCACTTTGTCGTAGTTAATCAAAGACACTGTCTTGAGTGTTGGAATGACCAACAACTTCTTTGTTCGTGCTTTATCCAAGCATGACATCAGCATATCCGAATTGGATTTATTGCAGAATCTTAATACATCGCATATGATTTCGATCTTCTCCGACAATTCATCTCTTTGGAAGTCCTCCGGGAATGTGTGGATTAAGAGTTTTAAAATTGCCAATATCTTTGCTCTGTATGGGAATAAAATGTTATTACAGAAGTCCTTCCAGCTCACTTCCTTTTCTTTTTGTGGATTTAGAAGTATCAAAAGTAAGTCGAGGAGGTTTGATGTCGTTGTTATGAGTTTGTAAGAGTATACAAAACACTGAAGAAAGTAAGAGTCTTCACATTGCGACGAGACTATCATAAATAAACACTTTTCCAGTGTCGCGTACTGTATAATTTTCACGTCATTTCCAGCCTCTTTGGTGAACGTCACTTTGTCGTTCAACATCGGAGGTTTAAAAAGATTAAATCGCTCGTCTGATATATACGTTTTCTCCGCAACAGACCGCGGAGAGTTTGTTGTGTTACTACCAGCCGGATCTCCTCTTGAAGAACTTATACTTTTATGTGGGTTGAACCCGTTTTGAGTTTGGTAGTCAAATGATATTTCACTTGACGCAATGGAGTTTCTTGATACGGAAGCAGAGGATGGCAGTGACGAACTTTGTTGTGAAAGAAACACTTGGATTGTTTGTGAGTGATACATTCGAGGGCTAAGTCTGATTTTCGCTTGGGTTGGTGGTGATTGTTCCGACATCGAGCGTCGGACTTCTTCTTCATTTTTTCTATTTTGAATCTCCTCAAGAGTGACCGTTTGTTTACACTTATAACACACGCCAAATTTTTTAACGCCTTCCTCAAGGCATATCCCGCACATCAACTGTTCGCATTTTGGGCAAAAAGTCGTTGGCAGACACAAATGCATTTTCTCCGAGAGCTTTGGTTTCATTATGATTTTAGTTCAAGTTGAAAACATTTTTTGTGTTTTTTGTCAAATTTTGTTGGGGTTCAGAAATGTGATAATTGTTCCAAAAAAACTTGAAAAGGTTCGTTATAACAGTGGTTGATATTTTATTGGACACTTTGATATTGAAAAATACAAATGCCAATGGTTTGTGATAAAATAGAGCTGAGTCAATTATTGGGCAATTTGTGGCAATACATGGGTTAATGATACTGAAAAAAGGCAGTCTTCTTTCATACATGAAATTAATATTTAAAATAATTATAATTATTATAATTTGAAAAATATAATAAAGTCATAAGTTTTTTCCAGAATTTCATCAACCCACTTATTTTTAAATATAAAAACAAGGAAATATCGAGTTAACTATGTTGATCAAATCTTAGTTTTAATAGTAAAATAATACAATAGGTTATTTGTTATGTTTAGAGAAATTGAACTGATACATTTTTAGAGTATGAAACACTTTGAATTCGTCGTAAAGAGTGACAGAGACATAAAAAAATATTTGATATATTTTCTGTTGTGTGTTAATATGAACAAAGAAAGATTTTATTTTGTTAATAATAAATAGGCATAGTTTATATTAGTTTTCATAGTAATTAAATAATTAAAGTTATATTCTTTACTATAAAAATACCAACTTGTATAATTTTAATATCCATTTTGATTTTAATAAAAATGTTATAAAATATACCATAATAAAAACCCAACTGAATGATTACTCAATACATAGAAACAGTGGTACTTTTGTGAGCAAAACAAAAGATACACAATTAAAAGATAAATGAGTCCTTTGTCACTGTGATTGAAGTAGCCGTTTGAATGCTTGAGGCAAGGTGTTGGTTGATTTGATTACCGAAGTCTCTGATCTGTTGTGTATTAAATAGTAAAGACCCATTCTGATAAATAGTAACTTTTCCTTCGTACCCTTCAACAGTTTCATTTTCAACAACAACAAGAAATCCGAGTTCTGATATAAAGTCTTGTAATAGTCTCATCACTTCTCTTCTTTTGGTAGGTTGTATTCTTCTTTTAGCAGTTTTCTTTGAAGTATTTCCCGTCGCAAATTCATGTTGAGCTTGTTCTTTTGATCTCGTTTGTATGAATTGAAGCACATTAATGCTGTCAAATCGATTGAATTCAATTTCTTTAATCTTTAAAAATTGTTTTGTCATGTGAGACATTCTGTGGGGTCTTCCAATAGAAATGGTTGTGTATTTGGATAGAATAGCAATGAAGATAGCCTGCAAATCCGACTGGAAATTCATTGCTTCAATCTGTTTTCCCTTAAAACGAGGGATTTCTTCTTCTTTAATCTTTTTAGGTAGAGTTTGAGAAGAACTCTTTGTTGATTGTTCCGCGAAAGTGAGAGTTGGATCAAAGTGGAGGTTTGCTTGCATAGTTCTTTAGTTTCTGATGTGATTACAATTAATTGTTCAGTTTATATAAGAAACACTTCGTAAAAAGATAAATTAACCAAAATTGGGACTATAATTGGCGTTGTATAATATTGTTGGGTTTTGCACAAAAAGTTTTGCTAAATATATTATCTACGAATACATTGGACTAAAAAGGTATAAAATTATTAGGTTTGGGATGTTTTGTTGCGACCAATCAAAACAAAAAGACATCCGAACTTTTAGACAACTTTTAGGAATACAAGTATTTTCGAAAAGGGTCGCCGAAATATTAAATGTGTATCTTTTGCACTATTTTATCATTATTCTTTTGGTCAGTCTAAAAAACAGTTGTTTGTTCATAAAACTCCATTTGATTTGTGTTTCTTACTGACAATAATTTATTTAAAAAATAAAAATTATTTACACCCCCAAATATACTTTTTAAACGTGGAAATGTGTTTTTTGTGTTGTTCCTTTTACAAAAACAATGAAAATTCCCGTTATTTGTTAATATTTGGTTCCAAAATAAAACGAAAATAGAAATGTGTTTTATTAACATGCCTCATATTATGTTTGAAAAACTCTTTATATAGTTTTATGAACTATTTTAAACGACAAAAGAAAATTCAAACGACAGTTAACTATTTGTATAATAAAAACCAAGTTGTTTTCAATATGAACATATTTATTATATATATTAATTACAAGTTCAATTCCAAACAATTTAGTCTTTAATTATTGGAGTTTTGCGGGAAATGTTTACATTCCATCGGTTTTTGAGAACCAACAATAAAAGTAAAGGTATTTTTCGTAAATAAAAAAATAAAATAGATTTTATACCCTTTTAAAAATAGAAATTGTGAAACTACACTTGAGGATGTTGGGTTTGATATTTTCCATGAAAAATAAATTAAAATTGATTTGAAGGATTCAAGAAAACAATACCACAATACTCGGTAAAATATCCATTGTTTTGAAAGCTAAATGACCAATTTTAAAGTGCACAACCTGGATATGTTAGTAAATTCAACGCACAATAAACATGAAATAATTCTATTTGAATAAAAAAACACATACAATGTAATCAATATATAAAGACCGTTAAATAAAAGAAGTACAATGACACAATTAGTTTTAAATAAGTTCAAAAATATTATTTAATTCAATAAACACTTCGTTTAAAAAACTTTTGATATTGATTAGGAATTCACCATTAATAAGATTGTTTTTGTTTATTACAGGTTGATTGTTCATTATAAAACAATCAAAGTGTTCGAGTAATATAAAATGTTTTATTGTCATTAGAATGACAAAGGGTTCATTTGGAATTATTTTATATAATTGTGTCATGTTTCATAAAAAAGTGATATAATACATAATAAGTAATACAAACATTTTTGACCTTCTAAAAAGAAACAAAACAAACTATATTTAGTGATGAAATATAAAAGTTAAAATATTGAAAATGATTGTATTTTTGATTAGTTATAATTAGAAATTACTTAAGAAAAGTGCTTCTATATAAATGAATACATTCAATTTTTAATTGAAAGTTTTTTGGGGGGTTGAAGAGGTAAAGTAAAAACACAATTAAAAAAATCCAAAAAAAGAAAAAAGGTTTTTGAAAAAAGTTCAGGAGATTTTACCAAAAGTACCCAAACCTCGTTGAAAATGATATTGAGTTCGTTAATGCAAATTGTATTTTCATTTTCGAATGAAGGAACAATCAAAATTCATTTAAACAATCGGGATAAAAAACGAGTTTATTATATTTCGCTATTCGGACTTAAAAAAATCCCCCTCTGGTGTGCAGAAATTCGATATTTTTTGTGACCTTCATTTTGTTATTAATAACAACGTTGTGTTTAATAAAATTCCTTTTTTCTATTCAAATAAAATGTCAGTCTTCGTCTTTTCTTCAACTTTATCATTTAAAAAGAATTTTAGCAATTGCAAAGAAACAAAAAGGGCTGATCATGAGTATTGTTTAATAATTGGAAGTCAAAAAACACTTTCTTTAAATTGTTTAATTTAATAAATATATTATTTTAAATAGATTTGTCACTTACTTAAATGTTTAAACTATTATATGTATCAAAACTACCGATATTCATAGACATGATGAATCAAAATTATATTAAAACAACATTTAATATCAAGTTCAATACTTATACAATTCAAATACTATTATATGATTATTTATATATTATTTTTATTGTATAATTTTTCCAAAACTTAAATTGTAATGATCATTCAATTTAAAGTTGCGATTAAGTTTGATACATACAACTCAAAAAATAAATAATTTTTATTAATCACAATCTTGAAATCAGATTAAAAAACTCTTTCAGAATAACAAGTTTTAATAAACGAACAACATTTGATACAAACAATTTGACGATATTAAAGTTCGGACTTGATACCATGGTGTTAATGAAAATTCTTCAATGTCTATACATTTCAATACAATCAAGTTGCTTTTAAAATAATTTTGTTAAAAAATGATTTCATTATCTAATCAATGGGATATATGTTATTTGGCCAAAATTGTTCTTTTATTGTACACTTATTTTTAAACAAGTTTATAATATAAAGACCACCAGAAAATAGTCGTACAGCAAAAAAGACTCGTACACTTAGTTTATAGTTTTTTTTAATTAAAATTATACCCAAAATTGGTATAATTTCGGGTTTTTATTTTTTCAAATTCCATTTTTTTTTTCTTATTGTTTAGTCAAATTTTATATGTAAAGATATATTCCCTATTTTTCGGTTTATTTAATACTAAAATCACAAGTATATGGCTATTTTTTGGTGGTCTTTAGTTGGATATTAAAACCAAACAATAAAAATATATATTTTTAATTATTAATTAATAATTATAATAATTACTATTATTTTAATAATCAATATAAATTCCCATTAAACTAAAAAATATTTTTACTCACTAAATAATCATAAACTATTATAGTTGAAAAAAAATATCATAATTTTAAATTAATTTATAATAATTTATTTGAAAAATCGTGAAGTTTGTAATTTAAAAAAATACAAAAGTGCATGGTAGAATAGTTAAATTTAATTTTTTTAACCAATAAATGATGTTTTTATATTTTATGGTATTTTTTTTTAAAATCGAGTATACTTAAATGTCAATTTTGTTGTGCCATGAAGACTTGAAAAATGTTGTTCATCACTTTCTTTCGATTTCTGATCTCACGCAATTTGTGTTAGTTAACAAAAAATGTGGGCAAGTTGTTATAAGTCTTAACAAATCACCACACTTCGAGATAGTCTACAATGATGAAGAAAAAAAGAACAAAATATCAAAGCAACTTGAGTTAATCCCATCACTTCAAGTCATTGAAATAACAAACGATTTTGACTTGATCGAAATAGTTCCTCAAACCATTTTAATTGATATTTTGTCGCTCAATATGGAGACTAAAGAAATCGTTTTAAAGTGCCAGAACCAAATTGTTTCACTTAATGTGATACCAGACCAATTCTTCGATTTTTCAGTGTGTGATAAATTAAGACGCCTTTCTTTAACGTACGCGTTCGAAATTAAATCCGAACCAGAGAAGAATATTGATCCATTATGTGAAAATGAGGAAAGCAATGAAGAGAGCGGACAGATGTCTGTTGTTGAAGCGTTTTGGATGGATAAAACTAAACATCTTGATTTCTTTAAAATCACATTTAAAAACGGATTCGACGAAGTCTTCTTGGAAGAAGTTGGGTTATACAATTTTGACGTTGTTGTTATCGTCGTGGAAAGCCAGTTTTACCAGGTTGTCAAAGAAAAATCAAAACTATATAAACACGTCACAGTGTGTTCAGACACGTTGTCACAATATATAGAAGACATAGTTATTCCTTTTGATGACAATGTGATACACGTCACTCTTCCCCTCAACAAAAAACAGCAGACAGAACTTCAAAAGTATTTGCCAACTGCAATTGTGTCTACGAATGAAGACAACACTCTTGATTTTCATAATTACACAGCATTGTTTTAAAGAGTTTGCGTCATCTTTTTTATTTCAATAATAATAAAATTGTGTATAATTATTAATTACACTATGTGACTTGTAAGTTTACAAGTTGCAACACGAAGTTTTGAGTATATAATAACAATAAACTACGTTATAAATATATATAAATAATAAAAAATATTTAAATTTTTATTATATATTTTTAATAAATAATAATAACATTAAAATGTGACTGTGGTTAGTTTAAAATTTAATATTGAAATACAGTTTATTGAATAATAATATGTATTATTATTAATAATACAATTAAGAAATAATTTCTTCCGATTATTATCATTTTAACTATTATTATATAATAATAACTTAAATAGTTTTTAATGAAAAACATTTTTCATTTTTGACAATACTTGTAATAAGCTTTTTATATCGTTTTGCAATTTTTTCATAAAAAACAATTACAGTAAAACCCCTCATTAGTAGATGTGTTGGGGAAATAAAACCCCTCAATAGTGGTTTTTTTCAAAAACCTTTTTTGTTTTTTACAAACATTATTATTATTTTTTTAGATAAGAAACTTGATATAAACCACATGTAAACACAAGTTAGACATAGCCACGTGATTAAGGAATAACAATGGCACTGAAAAAACATTACAAAATATTATTATGTGGTTATTATTGTATTGTTATATCGCCTTTAAACACGAGAATACATGATTCAAAAAAATATTGAAGATATTGTGAAGTTTGCATGTGGCTGTTGAATAATAATAATGTCTTCTGAGTCAAATTAAAATGTTTCAGTTTAAACAATTCAACACGTTCATCACTATTCCAATAAATTTTAGATGAAAACTTTCCACCCACATCGAGCAATTAATATAAACCATTGACTATCAGAGGTGAAGAAGTTCAATTTATGATTGAAGCAGAAGAAATTTAAGAAAAATAAAAAAAGAATTATGCGACGATAAAAAATCCATTCGTGTTGTAGAAAATGAAATCTTTTACATAAAAAAGACTTGGTAGTCTGCGGGACAGCGTTGAATGAAGACCTATAAAATCAAATTGGTAACTGAATGGTTAGGTTTTTTTAAAGTTATTAAAACAGTCTTTATTTAAAATTGACAATAAAAACTTTTTAAACCAGTTTTTATTTACTCATTTTTAATTAATAAAATGTTATTACACAATTCATAAATATGCCTTTGGCAATTAAACCCGTTATTTTAAACAATTTTTATTTAAAAAATAAACCCCTTAATAATGGAAAACTTATTTTATTGGTCAATAAATGCCAATATTGAGGGGTGGTCTTATTGAGGGAACCCATTATTGAGAGGTTTTACTGTAATATTTTATAGTTAAATTTACATCATTTTTAACTTTTTTTTATTACTTTTAATTATACTAATTAATTAAGAATAAAAAGACCGACAAATTTAAAAACAATCCAAAAAAACAAAACAAACTGACTATTTTGGCTTTTTTATAGTAAAAAGATAGTAAAAAATTAAACTTTATTAAAAAATAATGTTATGAATAAAAACCGAAACAACATGTAAAAAACAACTAAAAAGCGTCATTCAAATGCCATTGAAGGATATACTGCATCACTCAACAGACTTGGAAACATTAGTTAAGACGTTTGATACTGATATATCGAAACTTTTAGTTTCTTTTTCGAATGAAAAAAAGGCGTTAATCTTAATTCACAACATTAACAAAATGAATAAAAAAAAGATGAGGGTTGATAAACGAAGTACATTTCTTGTCTTAATGTATCAAATGATGAACTCTTCAATAGGTACAGACTTTAATAAACTCATTGATATCAACGAAATAGATTTTTCCAAATTTCCATTGCCATCTTTCTGCTTTAATCAAGAGTTACTGATTTTTGGAAAATTTCTCGAATTTAAAAAGAACAAAAAGACCGAATACGAAAAATCACAAACAAATATTTTCAATTTAGAAGTTGCTTTGGAACAATTGCACCACAAAATGGAACTTGTGAACCACATTATCAAAGCAAAAATTCATCTTCAATATTGGGACTCAAAACAAAACACCCCAAGTCGTAGAATTTTATTTTACGAAGTGAGTAAAGCAGTTATTGAGATGAACAT